>NC_140990.1:151465036-151573982 GCF_052327205.1 Somniosus microcephalus | reverse complement strand
ACCCGGCCCTCTCCCCCCCTTCCCTCCCCCCTTTCCTCCTCCCCTCCCTCCCCCCCTCCCCGCCACCCCTTCCCCTCCCCCCCTCCCCTTCCCCCCCTTCCCCCCCTTCCTTCCCCCATCCCTCCCCCCTTGCCCCCTTCCTTCCCCCCTACCCCTCCCTCCCTCCCCCCTTCCGCCCCCTTCCCTCCCCTCTTCCCCCCACTCGCTCTCCCTCTTCCCCCCCAGTCGCTCTCTCTCTTCCCCCAGTCGCGCTCTCTCTTCCCCAGTCGCGCTCTCTCTTCCCCCAGTCACGCTCTCTCTTCCCCCCAGTCGCTCTCTCTCTTCCCCCCAGTCGCTCTCTCTCTTCCCCCCAGTCGCTCTCTCTCTTCCCCCAGTCGCTCTCTCTCTTCCCCCCAGCCGCTCTCTCTCTTCCCCCCAGCCGCTCTCTCTCTTCCCCCCGGTCGCTCTCTCTCTCTCTTCCAACAACAACATGCCCTCAAAAAGCCTCGGCACCGCCGGGCACTTCAGCTAGTCTATCTATCTTCTTCTATCTATCTATCTATATAAACGGATACTTCTTTCTGTCTGTCATTCCGTCTGTCTGTATTGTATAAACTCGAAAGTTATAGAGCGTACCTACACATGTGTTGCATCGAAAGAAAGCTTACGATTCCAGAACCGTCATAAGCGTATTTACTTTTCGCTCGGACAAAAATTGTTCGCGCCTTATGCAAAAAACCTTCAAAAGTCCGCTCGTTATCTGCTAATTAGCATTGAGTGACTGATGTCAAGGTTCACCAATCCTGTGCCATCTTGATTGACCAATCCTACAGTTCAGTCACCTGATGGTTGGCCAATCGCTGCGTCTGTGGGCGGGACTAATGATTTTGAACTCAGGCATCGGGCAGCCATTGCTTCAGCTACTTCCAGCTCAAATCTGCTAATCCAGCTTCGAAAAAGTTAGTATCTCTTTTAAAAATAACATAAGATTTACCAAAAACGTTCTATAAGTACTTTCACATTCATCTTTGAAGGTATTAAAAGGTAGAAATGTTGCCCGCAGCAGATTCACAGAGGGACACAGAGACAGGCCCGAAAGCCTGGGACCCGGCCCAAAGCAGCCCTGGCAACGCGGGGCCCCCCCAGCTAGTCTATCTATCTATCTATCTTCTATCTATCTATCTATCTTCTATCTATTATATTATATTATATTATATTATTATATTATATTTTATTATTATTATATTATATTATATATATATATTATATTTATATTTATATATATATATATAAATATATCTATATATATAAATATCTATATATATAAATCGATACATCTGTCTGTCATTCTGTCATTCTGTCTGTCATCGCCTGTGCGTCTGTCGGGCTATGCGCTCGAAAGTTACAGGGCGTACCTACACGCGCGTTACCTCCAAAGAAAGCTTACGCTTCCGAGACGGTTTTAAGCGTATTTACGTTTCGGCTGGGCTAAAATCGTGCCCGCGGTATCTGAAAAACCTTCAACGTTCCGCTCATTAGCATCTCATTATCTGCTCATTAGCAACAGAGTGACCTCGAGGTCGACCAATCGTACGGCGGCTTGCTGCCACGTGCGGCCGGGCCCTCCTACAGTCGAGTGACGGGACGATTGACCAATCCTACGCTTTGGTCACCCTGACGGTCGACCAATCGGTGCGTGTGTGGGCGGGCCTTATCGTTCTGAACCGAGGCGAGTAGCCGCCATCTTGCTTCCATTCTTTTTCCTGCTTTCTGCGTCTTTCTTTTCAAATATACATTTCCAGCAAAATAAAATTCAATTTATTAAATTCTTTTAAAATAAATCACTCATTTGTAAATATTTTATCTTACCTGAACATTCTTTTCCTACCTTTGCCTGTTTTTTTCTTAGGACTGAAAGCCTGGGCCTTTCTTGCCCAGCCAGGCTCGAGCTAGGTAACTGGGCTGCTGCTAAGCTCCTCACCACCCCCCCCCCCCCCGTGTCACGTTGCCCGGGGCAACGGCGTCAGCCACGAGGGTCAGGGTGCGCGCGCAGCAGGAGCAGGTGAGACTCTGTTCCGCGCTCGGCTCGGGCGGGGGGGGGCGGAGCTCTCGAGAGTGCGGATCGGGTTACCCCGGCAACGGGAGTGCGGGCCGGCTGGGGCTTGGAGAGCGTGGCTCTCGGCCGGGGGGGGGCGGGGCTTGGAGAGCGCGGCTCTCGGCCGGGGGGGGGCGGGGCTTGGAGAGTGCGGCTCTCGGCCGGGGGGGGGCGGGGCTTGGAGAGCGCGGCTCTCGGCCGGGGGGCGGGGCTTGGAGAGCGCGGCTCTCGGCCGGGGGGGCGGGGCTTGGAGAGCGCGGCTCTCGGCCGGGGGGGCGGGGCTTGGAGAGCGCGGCTCTCGGCCGGGGGGGGCGGGGCTCGGAGAGCGCGGCTCTCGGCCGGGGGGGGCGGGGCTTGGAGAGCGCGGCTCTCGGCCGGGGGGGGCGTGGCTTGGAGAGTGCGGCTCTCGGCCGGGGGGGCGAGGCTTGGAGAGCGCGGCTCTCGGCCGGGGGGGCGGGGCTTGGAGAGCGCGGCTCTCGGCGCGGGGGGCGGGGCTTGGAGAGCGCGGCTCTCGGCCGGGGGGCGGGGCGCGGAGAGCGCGGCTCTCGGCCCGGGGGGGGGGCGGGGCTCGGAGAGCGCGGGCTCTCGGCCGGGGGGGCGGGGCTCGGAGAGCGCGGCTCTCGGCCGGGGGTGGCGGGGCTCGGAGAGCTGGGCTCTCGGCAGTGCGGGGCGGCGCGGCAGGGTTACCCCCGCAACCGGGCGTGGCCGTGCCTGTCTCTCAGACTCAAGCCCTCCCTCCCCCCCCGCCCTCCCTCCCTTCCTTCCCACCCCTTCCCTGCCCCCCTTCCCCGCCCCCCCCTTCCCCTTCCCTCCCTTCCCCCCCCGACCCCTTCCCCCCCGCCCTCCCTTACCCCCCCGCCCTCCCTCCCCCCCGCCCTCCCTTCCCCCCCGCCCTCCCTTCCCCCCACCCGCGCTCTCTCTCTGCCCCCCAGTCGCTCTCTCTCTTCCCCCCCCCAGTCGCTCTCTCTCTCTCTCCCCCCCCAGTCGCTCTCTCTCTTCCCCCCACAGTCGCGCTCTCTCTCTCTCTCTCTACCCCTCCAGTCGCTCTCTCTCTCTCTCTTCCAACAACAACATGCCCTCGAAAAAGCCTCGGCACCGCCGGGCACTTCAGCTAGTTATATATAAATGAGTCGATCTGTCTGTCCTTCTGTGCATCTGTCTGGCTATGCGCTCGAAAGTTATAGAGCCTACCTATGCGCGCGTTACCTCAGAAGAAAGCTTACGGTTCCGGGACGGTCGTAAGCGTATTTACTTTTCGGTCGGACGAAAATTGTTCGCGCCTCATGCAAAAACCTCCAAAATTAAACTCATTATCTGCTACTTAGCATTGATTGACTGACGTCAAGGTTCGACCAATCCTATGCCGTCACGATTGACCAATCCTACAGTACGGTCCCTTGATGGTTGGCCAATCGGTGTATGTGTGTGTGGGTGGGACGAATCGTTTTCATCTCAGGGATGTGGCAGCCATTGTTTCACTGCCATTACTTCAGCTTCCAGCTCAAACTACTTTGATCATCCAGCTTTGAAAAAGTTAGTATCTCTTTTAAAAATAACATAAGATTTACCAAAAACATTTTATAAGTACTTTCACTTTCATCTTTCAAGGTATTAAAAGGTAGAAATGTTGCCCGGCATCAGATTCACAGAGGGGACACAGAGACAGGCCCGAAAGCTGGGACCCGGCCCAAAGCAGCCCTGGCAACGCGGGGCCCCCCCCCCAGCTAGTCTATCTATCTATCTATCTTCTATCTATCTATCTATCTTCTATCTATTATATTATTATATTATATTATTATATTATATATATTATATTATATTTATATATATATAATATATATATATAAGAGGATCGTTCTGTCTGTCTGTCCTCCGGTGTGCGTCTGTCCGACTATGCGCTCAAAAGTTATAGAGCGTACCTACGCCTGCATTACCTCCGAAGAAAGCTTACGGTTCTGGACGGTCGTAAGCATATTTACTTTTCGGTCGGACGAAAATTGTTCGCGCCTTATGCAAAAAACCTTCAAAATTAAACTCATTATCTGCTAATTAGCATTGATTGACTGACGTCAAGGTTCGACCAATCCTGTGCCGTCACGATTGACCAATCCTACAGTTCGGTCGCCTGATGGTTGGCCAATCGCTGCGTCTGTGGGCGGGACTAATCGTTTTCATCTCAGGGATGTGCAGCCATTGCCTAAAGCTAAAATCCCCATTTACTTCCAGCTCAAAATCTGCTCATCCCAGCTTCGAAAAAGTTAGTACCTCTTATGTTATTTTAAAAAGATTTACCAAAAACACTTTATAAGTACTTTCACTTTCATCTTTCAAGGTATTAAAAGGTAGAAATGTTGCCGGCAGCAGATTGAGAGAGGGACACAGAGACAGGGCCCAAAAGCCTGGGACTCGAATTAAAATGTTGCCCGGCACCAGATTCACAGAGGGACACAGAGAGGCCCCAAAGCCTGGGACTCGATTTAAACCGCCCGGCCCAAAACAGCCCTGGCAAAGCCGGGCTCCCCCCAGCTAGTATATATTTATGTATTATATGTATCTATCGATCTATCTATCTATCCAGCTATCTTATCTTTCTTATCTTATCTTATATATCGGTACATCTGTCTGTCATTCTGTCAATCTGTCTGTCTGTCATCGCGTGTGCCTCTGGGGGCTATGCGCTTGAAAGTTACAGGGCATACCTACGCGCGCGTTACCTCCAAAGAAAGCTTATGCTTCCGAGACGGTTTTAAGCGTATTTACGTTTCGGCGGGCTAAAATCGCGCCCGCGGTATCCCAAAAACCTTCAACGTTCCGCTCATTAGCATCTCATTATCCGCTCATTAGCGACAGAGTGACCTCGAGGTCGACCAATCGTACGGCGGCTTGCTGCCGCGTGCGGCCGGGCCAATCGGTGCGTTTGTGGGCGGGCCTTATCGTTCTGAACCGAGGTGAGTCGCCGCCATCTTGATTCCAAACTTTTCCTTTCTTTTTCCCGCTTTCTGCGTCTTTCTTTTCAAATATACATTTCCAGCAAAATAAAATTCAGTTTATTAAATTGTTTTAAAATAAATCACTCATTTGTAAATATTTTATCTAACCTGAACATTCTTTTTCCTACCTTTGCCCGTTTTTTTTCTTAGGCCTGAAAGCCTGGGACTTTCTTGCCCAGCCAGGCCCGAGCTAGGTAACTGGGCTGCTGCTAAGCTCCTCAACCCCCCCCCCACCCCCCGGCCGTGTCACGTTACCCCAGGGCAACCGGCGTCAGCCACGAGGGTCAGGGTGCGCACGCAGCAGGAGCAGGTGAGACGCGGCGTCTCTGTTCCGCGCTCGGCGGGGGGGGCGGGGCTCGGCCGCCGGCCGTCTCTCAGAGCCGCAATCGGGCTCGGCCGGGGGGGGGGCGGGGCTCGGCCGCCGGGCCGTTTGTCAGAACAGCAATCGGCCTCGGCCGGGGGGCGTGGCTCGGCCGCCGGCCGTCTCTCAGAGCCGCAATCGGGCTCGGCCGGGGGGGGGGGGGGCGGGGCTCGGCCGCCGGCCGTCTCGCAGAGCCGCAATTGGGCTCGGCCGGGTGGGGGCGGGCTCGGCCGCCTGCCGTCTCTCAGAGCCGCAATCGGGCTCGGCCGGGGGGGGCGGGGCTCAGAGAGCGGGGCTCTCGGCCGGTGGGGGTGGGGCTCCGAGAGCGGGGCTCTCAGCCTGGGCCCCCCTTCCCCCCCTTCACCTTCCCGCCCCCCCCCTTTCCCCCCCCGCCCCTTCCCCCCCTCCCTTCCCCCCTGCCCCTTCCCCCCCCTCCCTTCCCCCCCGCCCCCTTCCCCCCCTCCCTCCCTTCCCCCCCGCCCCTACCCCCCTCCCTTCCCCCCCCACCCCTTTCCCCCCTCCCCTTCCCCCCCGCCCTCCCTTCCCCCCCCGCTCTCTTCCCCCCACCCGCTCTCTTCCCCCCACCCGCTCTCTCTCTTCCCCCCAGTCGCTCTCTCTCTACCCCCCAGTCGCTCTCTCTCTTCCCCCCCAGTCGCGCTCTCTCTCTCTCCTCCCCCCCCCCACCCCAGTCGCTCTCTCTCTCTCTCTTCCAACAACAACATGCCCTTGAAAAAGCCTCGGCACCGCCGGGCACTTCAGCTAGTATATAATAAAGCGGTTGGTTTGTCTGTATGTCCGCTATACACTCAAAAGTTATAGAGCGTACATACACATATGTTATATCAAAAGAAAGGTTATGATCAGGGGAGTGTCATAGGCATATTTACTTTTTGGTCAGACAAAAATTGTTCTGACAGTGTACAAAAAACTTTCAAAAATCCGCTCATTAGCGGTTGACCAATCCTACCGCTCATTAGCGTTGAGTAACGTGATGGTTCACCAATCGTACAGGGGATAGCGTTGACTGACGTCATGGTTGACCAATCCTGCACTTCAGTGACCCGATGGTTGACCATTCGGTGCGTCACTGGCGGGACATAATCCTGCAACCTCCAGAAACGTCGCCGCCATTTTTTCCCCTGCTTTTCCTCAACAGCGAGCGGGGCAGCTGCGTCGGCCTGCCGGAGCGGGAGGTGAGTTGGGGTCACTCGGGACGGGCCTCACAACCGCTCGGCCCGAGACACAGAGCGGGGGAGCGGCAGCGGGCGGCCGTCAACCGCGCGGCTCTCTAAACTGCCCTGGCAACGCTGGGCCCTCCCACCTAGTTGGCAATAAAGGAGCTTTAATGAAAGCTCGCTGCTCTGGTAATGCGTGAGTGGTATATTTTGAGCAGATGAAAATTATGGCCACAGAAATCTGTAGTTGCTGATCCTTTTGTAATGAAGCAGTGTAAAGATTGTGGAGAACCTGCATCCCTTTCTCTACACTGTGGACCGGTGCCTCCAGCTGTCTCAAATGCTCGACTATGAAGTAATTGGAAAGAAATATCGGTGAAATCAAAATCTACCCCCGGCAGTGAGATAATGCAGACATATGGAAAGGATAAAAGCGTCTGCAAATAGTGGCGGGGCCGTGAAAAGATGCAGCAGGGGCCCTGCCCAATAGAAGTGAGAGAATACGAAAAAAGACTTGCATTTCTGTAGCACCTTTCTCGACCTCAGGACATCCCAAAGCGCTTAACAGCCAATGAAGTACTTTTGAAGTGGAGTCACTGTTGTAATGTGGGAAAGGCAGCAGCCAATTTGCGCACAGCAAACTCCCACAAAGAGCAATGTGATAAAAACCAGATAATCTGTCTTAGTAATGTTGATTCATGGATAAATATTGGCCAAGGCTCCGGGGATAACCCCCCTGTTCTTCTTAGAAGTAGTGCCATGGGATCTTTTACGTCTACCTGAGAGAGCAAATGGGGCCTCGGTTTAACTTCTCATTCGAAAGAGGACATCTCCGTCTTTGGAGATGGCAGATCTGGGAGCGGAAATTTCATGTTGAACATGATGGCACCATCAGTCCACACAGTGAGCTTTGGCACTGCCTGCACTGAGTTCGGACCAAGGCTCCGCGTTTCCACCCCACATATCATCCCACCGCCCCCCCACGGACGCTGGCAAATCCTGCCCCTGCTGTGGAGATGGGAGGATGCCACGGGGTGCCTGTCTAATGATCTCTCTCTGAGCCGAAGCACTGCGCTCCGCTCGAACATCCGCACCCAGGCCTGGACCCTGTGGTCTGTGTGAATGGGGCACTGTCTTACTCCAGGTGGGGTCTTACTCACTCCACCCTGGGGAACTTCCTTTTGTTAAATAGAAGGAAAATCTGTGGCTGGCGGTTACAACTAGGCAAAACAATGCCTGCACATACAGCGAGTTCACCAGGGCCATTGGAAAGCTTTGTGTATCAGAACTGTATCTCATGCGAGCACTTGGTCAAAGCAGCCAGCAGAGTATTTGGTGCTGGGTCATGTGCTCCCTGCAGCCTCCATTGCCCATGTAGACGTACATGGCCTGATCTTCAGATCCCAAGTTCTGACCCGAGCGCTAACTCGCTGGCCCGAGCTCTCGTTGGCCCGAGCCGTCACTCACTGACCCGCGCCTTCACTCACTGACCCGAGCCTTCACTCACTCTTCCGAGCTCACACTCGCTGACCCGAGCTCACACTCGCTGACCCGAGCCTTCACTCGCTGACCTGAGCTCGCACTCGCTGAGCCGAACTCACACTCGCTGATCCGAGCCGTCACTCGCTGACCCGAGCCTTCACTCACTGCCCCGAGCTCACACTCGCTGACCCGAGCTCTGACTCACTGATCGGAGCCCGCACTCGCTGGCCCGAGCTCACACTCGCTGACCCGAGCCTTCACTGCCTGACCCGAGCCTTCACTGGCTGACCCGAGCCCACACTCGCTGACCCGAGCTCACACTCGCTGACCCGAGCTCTGACTCGCTGATCTGAGCCCGCACTCGCTGACACGAGCTCACACTCGCTGACCCAAGCCTTCACTGGCTGACCCAAGCCTTCACTGGCTGACCCGAGCCTTCACTGGCTGACTTGAGCTTTCACTCGCTGACCCGAGCTGTCACTCGCTGACCCAAGCTCACACTCGCTGACATGAGCTCACACTCGCTGACCCGAGCCCTCACTCGCTGACCCGAGCCCTCACTCGCTGTTCCGAGCTCACACTCGCTGAACCAAGCTCACATTCGCTGACCCGAGCTCACACTCGCTGACCCGAGCTCTCACTCGCTGACCCGAGCCTTCACTCACTGCCCCGAGCTCACACTCGCTGAACCGAGCCTTCACTCGCTGTCCCGAACCCTCACTCGCTGACCCGAGCTCACACTCGCTGACCCGAGCCCTCACTCGCTGACCCGAGCCCTCACTCGCTGACCCAAGCCCTCACTCGCTGACCCGGGCCCTCACTCGCTGACCCGAGCCCTCACTCGCTGACCCAAGCCCACACTCGCTGACCCGAGCTCACACTCGCTGACACGAGCCTTCACTCGCTGACCTGAGCCCTCAATCGTTGACCCGAGCGCTCACTCGCTGAACCGAGGTCACACTCGCTGACACGAGCTCACACTCGCTGACCCGAGCTCACACTCGCTGACCTGAGCTCACACTCGCTGACCCGAGCCCTCACTCGCTGACCCGAGCTCACACTCGCTGACCCGAGCTCACACTCGCTGACCCGAGCCTTCACTCGCTGCCCTGTGCTCACACTCGCTGCCCTGTGCACACACTCGCTGCCCCGCGCTCAGACTCGCTGCCCCGCACTCACGCGAGCTGCCCCGAGCTCACACTCGCTGACCCGAGCGCTCACTCGCTGACCCAAGGTCACACTCGCTGACACGAGCTCACACTCGCTGACCCGAGCTCACACTCGCTGACCCGAGCCTTCACTCGCTTACCCGAGCTCACACTCGCTGACCCGAGCTCACACTCGCTGACTCGAGCCTTCACTCGCTGACCCGAGCCTTCACTCGCAGACCCGAGCTCACACTTGCTGACCCGAGCCCTCACTCGCTGAACCGAGCCAACACTCGCTGACCCGAGCCGTCACTCGCTGACCCGAGCCTTCACTCGCTGCCCTGTGCTCACACTCGCTGCCCTGTGCACACACTCGCTGGCCCGCGCTCACACTCGCTGCCCCGCGCTCACACGAGCTGCCCCGAGCTCACACTCGCTGACCTGAGCCTTCACTCGCTGACCCGGGCCCTCAATCGCTGACCCGAGCCTTCACTCACTGACCCGAGCCTTCACTCGCTGACCCGAGCTCACACTCGCTGACCCGAGCTCACACTCGCTGACCCAAGCCTTCACTCGCTGACCCGAGCCCTCACTCGCTGACCCGAACTCACACTCGCTGACCCGAGACTTCACTCGCTGACCCGAGCTCACACTGGCTGACACTTACTGCCCCGAAACCTCACCCGCTGACCCGAGGCCTCACTCGCTGACCCGAGCCCTCAATCGCTGACCCGAGCCCACACTCGCTGACCCGAGCCGTCACTCGCTGACCCGAGCCTTCACGGGCTGCCCCGCGCTCACACTCGCTGCCCCGTGCTCACACTCGCTGCCCCGCGTTCACACTTGCTGCCCCGCGCTCACACTAGATGCCCTGCGCTCACACTAGCTGCCCCGAGCTCACACTCGCTGACCTGAGTCTTCACTCGCTGACCCGGGCCCTCAATCGCTGACCCGAGCTCACACTCGCTGACCTGAGCTCACACTAACTGCCCCGAGCTCACTCGCTGACCCGAGCTCACACTCGATGACCCGATCTCTCACTCGCTGACCCGAGCCTTCACTCGCTGACCCGAGCTCACACTCGCTGACCCGAGCTCCCACTCGCTGACCCGAGCTCCCACTCGCTGGCCCGAGCTCACACTCACTGAACAGAGCCTTCACTCGCTGTGCCGAACCCTCACTCGCTGACCCGAGCTCACACTCGCTGACCCGAGCTCAGTCTCGCTGACCCGAGCTTACACTCGCTGACCTGAGCCTTCACTCACTGACCCGAGCCTTCACTCGCTGACCCGAGCCTTAACTCGCTGTCCCGAACCCTCACTCGCTGACCCGAGCTCACTCTCGCTGACCCGAGTTCACAATCGCTGACCCGAGCCGTCTCTCACTGACCCGAGCTCACACTCGCTGACCCGAGCTCACACTCGCTGACCCGAGCCCTCACTCGCTGACCCGAGCCTTCACTCACTGCCCCGAGCTCACACTCGCTGAACCGAGCCTTCACTCACAGCCCCGAACCCTCACTCGCTGACCCGAGCTCACACTCGCTGATCCGAGCCCTCGCTCGCTGACCCGAGCCCTCACTCGCTGACACGAGCTCACACTCGCTGACCCGAGCCTTCACACGCTGACCCGAGCATTCACTCACTGACTCGAGCTCTCACTCACTGACCCGAGCTCACACTCGCTGACCCGAGCCTTCACTCGCTGACCCGAGCTCACACTCGCTGACCCGAGCTCACACTCGCTGACCCGAGCTCCCACTCGCTGACCCGAGCCTTCACTCGCTGCCCGAAGCTCACACTTGCTCAACCGAGCCTTCACTCGCTGTCCCGAACACTCCCTCGCTGACCCGAGCTCACACTCGCTGACCGAGCCTTCACTCGCTGACCGGAGCTCACACTCGCTGACCTGAGCCCACACTCGATGCCCCGAGTCCACACTCGCTGCCCCGAGCCTACATTCGCTGACCCGAGCTCACACTCGCAGACCCGAACTCACACTCGCTGACCCGAGCCGTCACTCGCTGCCCCGAGCGCTCACTGGCTGATCCGAGCCCACACTGGGTAACCCGAGCAAATACTGGCTGACCCGAGCTCACATTCGCTGACCCGAACTCTCACTCGCTGACCCGAGCTCACACTCGCTGATCCGAGCTCAATATCGCTGACCCGAGCTCAAACTCGCTGACCCTAACCTTCACTCGCTGACCCGAGCTCACACTCGCTGACCCGAGCTCACACTCGCTGACCCGAGCTCACACTCGCTGACCCGAACCTTCACTCGTTGACCCGAGCTCACACTCGCTGACCCAAGCTCACACTCGCTGACCCGAGCCGTAACTTGCTGACCGGAGCTCACACTCACTGCGCCGAGCTCACACTCATGACCCGAGCTCACACTTGCTGACCCGAACTCTCATTCGCTGACCCGAGCTCACACTCGCTGATCCGAGTCTTCACTCGCTGACCCGGGCCCTCAATCGCTGACCCGAGCTCACACTCGCTGACCTGAGCTCACACTAACTGCCCCGAGCTCACTCGCTGACCCGAGCTCACACTCGATGACCCGATCTCTCACTCGCTGACCCGAGCCTTCACTCGCTGACCCGAGCTCACACTCGCTGACCCGAGCTCCCACTCGCTGACCCGAGCTCCCACTCGCTGGCCCGAGCTCACACTCACTGAACAGAGCCTTCACTCGCTGTGCCGAACCCTCACTCGCTGACCCGAGCTCACACTCGCTGACCCGAGCTCAGTCTCGCTGACCCGAGCTTACACTCGCTGACCTGAGCCTTCACTCACTGACCCGAGCCTTCACTCGCTGACCCGAGCCTTAACTCGCTGTCCCGAACCCTCACTCGCTGACCCGAGCTCACTCTCGCTGACCCGAGTTCACAATCGCTGACCCGAGCCGTCTCTCACTGACCCGAGCTCACACTCGCTGACCCGAGCTCACACTCGCTGACCCGAGCCCTCACTCGCTGACCCGAGCCTTCACTCACTGCCCCGAGCTCACACTCGCTGAACCGAGCCTTCACTCAGTCCCGAACCCTCACTCGCTGACCCGAGCTCACACTCGCTGATCCGAGCCCTCGCTCGCTGACCCGAGCCCTCACTCGCTGACCCGAGCCCTCACTCGCTGACACGAGCTCACACTCGCTGACCCGAGCCTTCACACGCTGACCCGAGCATTCACTCACTGACTCGAGCTCTCACTCACTGACCCGAGCTCACACTCGCTGACCCGAGCCTTCACTCGCTGACCCGAGCTCACACTCGCTGACCCGAGCGCTCACTCGCTGACCCGAGCTCACACTCGCTGACCCGAGCTCCCACTCGCTGACCCGAGCCTTCACTCGCTGCCCGAAGCTCACACTTGCTCAACCGAGCCTTCACTCGCTGTCCCGAACACTCACTCGCTGACCCGAGCTCACACTCGCTGACCGAGCCTTCACTCGCTGACCGGAGCTCACACTCGCTGACCTGAGCCCACACTCGATGCCCCGAGTCCACACTCGCTGCCCCGAGCCTACATTCGCTGACCCGAGCTCACACTCGCAGACCCGAACTCACACTCGCTGACCCGAGCCGTCACTCGCTGCCCCGAGCACTCACTGGCTGATCCGAGCCCACACTGGGTAACCCGAGCAAATACTGGCTGACCCGAGCTTTCACTCGCTGACCCGAGCTCACATTCGCTGACCCGAACTCTCACTCGCTGACCCGAGCTCACACTCGCTGATCCGAGCTCAATATCGCTGACCCGAGCTCAAACTCGCTGACCCTAACCTTCACTCGCTGACCCGAGCTCAAACTCGCTGACCCGAGCTCACACTCGCTGACCCGAGCTCACACTCGCTGACCCGAACCTTCACTCATTGACCCGAGCTCACACTCGCTGACCCAAGCTCACACTCGCTGACCCGAGCCGTAACTTGCTGACCGGAGCTCACACTCACTGCGCCGAGCTCACACTCGATGACCCGAGCTCACACTTGCTGACCCGAACTCTCATTCGCTGACCCGAGCTCACACTCGCTGATCCGAGCCTTCACTCGCTGACCCGAGCTCTCACTCGCTGACCCGAGCTCTCACTCGCTGACCCGAGCTCACACTCGCTGACCCGAGCCTTCACTCGCTGCCCCGAGACGTCAATCGCTGACCCGAGCTCACACTCGCTGAACCGAGCCCACACTCGCTGACCCGAGCCCCCACTCGCTGACCCGAGCCCTCACTCACTGACCCGAGCCCACACTCGCTGACCCGAGCCCTCACACGCTGACCCGAGCTCACACTCGCTGACCCGAGCCTTCACTCGCTGACCCGAGCTGACACTCGCTGATCCGAGGCTTAACTTGCTGACCTGAGCTCACACTCGCTGACCCGAGCTGACGCTCGCTGACTCGAGCCCTCACTCGCTGACCCGAGATCACACTCGCTGACCCGAACTCTCACTCGCTGACCCGAACTCACACTCGCTGACCCGAGCTCACACTCGCTGACCCGAGCTCTCACTGGCAGACCCGAGCTCACACTCACTGACCCGAGCTGACTTTCGCTGACCCGAGCCCTCACTCGCTGACCCGAGCCTTCACTCGCTGACCCGAGCTCACACTCGCTGATCCGAGGCTTCACTCGCTGACCTGAGCTTACACTCGCTGACCCGCGCTCAATCTCGCTGACCCGAGCCTTCACTCGCTGACACGAGCTCACACTCGCTGATCCGAGGCTTCACTCGCTGACTTGAGCATTCACTCGCTGACCCGAGCTCTCACTCGCTGACCCGAGCTCACACTCGCTGACCCGAGCTCACACTCGCTGACCCGAGCCTTCACTCGCTGACCCGAGCCCTCACTCGCTGACCCGAACTCACACTCGCTGACCCGAGACTTCACTCGCTGACCCGAGCTCACACTCGCTGACACTTACTGCCCCGAAACCTCACCCGCTGACCCGAGGCCTCACTCACTGACCCGAGCCCTCAATCGCTGACCCGAGCCCACACTCGCTGACCCGAGCCGTCACTCGCTGACCCGAGCCTTCACTGGCTGCCCCGCGCTCACACTCACTGCCCTGCGCTCACACTAGCTGCCCCGAGCTCACTCGCTGACCCGAGTTCACACTCGCTGACCCGAGCTCACACTCGATGACCCGATCTCTCACTCGCTGACCCGAGCCTTCACTCGCTGACCCGAGCCTTCACTCGCTGACCCGAGCTCATACTCGCTGACCCGAGCTCCCACTCGCAGACCCGAGATCCCACTCGCTGCCCCGAGCTCACACTCACTGAACAGAGCCTTCACTCGCTGTGCCGAACCCTCAATCGCTGACCCGAGCTCACACTCGCTGACCCGAGCTCACTCTCGCTGACCCGAGCTTACACTCGCTGACCTGAGCCTTCACTCGCTGATCCGAGCCTTCACTCGCTGACCCGAGCCTTCACTCGCTGTCCCGAACCCTCACTCGCTGACCCGAGCTCACTCTCGCTGACCCGAGTTCACAATCGCTGACCCGAGCCGTCTCTCACTGACCCGAGCTCACACTCGCAGACCCGAGCTCACACTCGCTGACCCGAGCTCACATTCGCTGACCCGAGCCCTCACTCGCTGACCCGAGCCTTCACTCACTGCCCCGAGCTCACACTCGCTGAACCGAGCCTTCACTCGCAGTCCCGAACCCTCACTCGCTGACCCGAGCTCACACTCGCTGATCCGAGCCCTCACTCGCTGACCCGAGCCCTCACTCGCTGACCCGAGCCCTCACTCGCTGACACGAGCTCACACTCGCTGACCCGAGCCTTCACACGCTGACCCGAGCATTCACTCACTGACCCGAGCTCACACCCGCTGACCAGAGCCTTCACTCGCTGACCCGAGCTCACACTCGCTGACCCGAGCTCACACTCGCTGACCCGAGCTCCCACTTGCTGACCCGAGCTCCCACTCGCTGACCCGAGCCTTCACTCGCTGCCCCAAGCTCACACTTGCTCAACCGAGCCTTCACTCGCTGTCCCGAACACTCACTCGCTGACCCGAGCTCACACTCGCTGACCGAGCCGTCACTCGCTGACCGGAGCTCACCCTCACTGCGCCGAGCTCAGACTCGCTGACCCGAGCTCACTCTCGCTGACCCGAGCTCACACTCGCTGACCCGAGCTCAGTGTTGCTGACCCGAGCTCACCCTCGCTGACCCGAGCTCACACTCGCTGACCCGTGCCCTCACTCACTGACCCAAGGCCACACTCGCTGATCCGAACTCTCACTCACTGTCCCGAGCTCACACTCACTGACCCGAGCTCACACTCGCTGACCCGAGCCCTCACTCGCTGACCCGAGATCACACTCGGTGACCCGAGCTCACACTCGCTGTCCCGAGACTTCACTCGCTGACCCAAGCTCACACTCGCTGACCCGAGCCCTCACTCGCTCACCCGAGATCACACTCGCTGACCCGAGCCTTCACTCGCTGACCCGAGCTCACACTCGCTGACCCGAGGTCACACTGGCTGACCTGAGCTCATACTCGCTGACCCGAGCCTTCACTCGCTGCCCCGAGCTCGCACTCGCTGACACTAGCTCACACTCGCTGACCCGAGCCCTCACTCGCTGACCAGAGCTCAGACTCGCTGACCCGAGCTCACACTCGCTGACCCGAGTGCTCACTCACTGACCCGAGCCCTCGCTCGCTGACCCGAGCTCAGACTCGATGACCGAGCTCACACTCGATGACCCGAGCTCACGCCGGCTGACCCGAGCCTTCACTCGCTGACTCCAGCTCACACTCGCTGACCCGAGCCTTCACTCGCTGACCGGAGCTCACCCTCACTGCGCCGAGCTCACACTCGATGACCCGAGCTCAGACTCGCTGACCCGAGCTCAGACTCGCTGACCCGAGCTTACACTCGCTGACCCGAGCTCACACTCGCTGACCCGAGCCGTCACTCACTGACCCGAGCTCACACTCGCTGTCCCGAGCTCACACTCGCTGACCCGAGCCGTCACTCGCTGACCCGAGCCTTCACTCGCTGACCCGAGACGTCTATCGATGACCCGAGCCTTCACTCGCTGACCCGAGCTCACACTCGCTGACCCGAGACTTCACTCGCCGACCCGAGTCTTCACTCGCTGACCGAGCTCACACTCGCTCATCTGAGCCTTCACTCGCTGACCCGAGCTCACGCTCGCTGACCCGAACATTCACTCGCTGAACCGAGCTCAGACTCGCTGACCCGAGCTCACACTCGCTGACCCGAGCTCAGACTCGATGACCCGAGCTCACACTCGATGACCCGAGCTCACACTGGCTGACCCGAGCCTTCACTCGCTGACCCGAGCTCACACTCGCTGACCCGAGCCGTCACTCGCTGACCCGAGCTCAGTCTCGCTGACCCGAGCTCACACTCGCTGACCCGAGCTCACACTCGCTGACCCGTGCCCTCACTCACTGACCCGAGCTCACACTCACTGATCCGAACTCACACTCGCTGATCCGAACTCTCACTCGCTGACCCGAGCTCACACTGACCCGAGCTCACACTCGCTGTCCCGAGCCGTCACTCACTGACCCGAGCTCACACTAGCTGTCCCGAGCTCACACTAGCTGCCCCGAGACGCCAATCGATGACCCGAGCTCACACTCGCTGACCCGAGCTCACTTTCGCTGACCCCAGCCTTCACTCGCTGACCCGAGCTCCCACTCGCTGACCCGAACTCTTACTCGCTGATCCGAGCTCACACTGGCTGACCCGAGCCTTCACTCGCTGACCCGAGCCTTCACTCGCTGACCCGAGCTCACTCTCGCTGACAGGAACTCACACTGGCTGACCTGAGCTCACGCTCGCTGACCCGAGCCTTCACTCGCTGACCCGAGCTCACACTCGCTGACCCGAGACTACACTCGCCGACCCGAGTCTTCACTCGCTGACCCGAGCTCACACTCGCTCATCTGAGCCTTCACTCGCTGACCCGAGCTCACGCTCGCTGACCCGAACATTCACTCGCTGAACCGAGCTCAGACTCACTGACCCGAGCTCACACTCGCTGACCCGAGCTCAGACTCGCTGACCCGAGCTCACTCTCGCTGACCCGAGCTCACACTCGCTGACCCGAGCTCAGTCTTGCTGACCCGAGCTCACACTCGCTGACCCGAGCTCACACTCGCTGACCCGTGCCCTCACTCACTGACCCAAGCTCACACTCGCTGATCCGAACTCTCACTCGCCGACCCGAGCTCACACTCGCTGACCCGAGCCCTCACTCGCTGACCCGAGATCACACTCGGTGACCCGAGCTCACACTCGCTGTCCCGAGACTTCACTCACTGACCCAAGCTCAAACTCGCTGACCTGAGCCCTCACTCGCTGACCCGAGATCACACTCGCTGACCCGAGCCTTCACTCGCTGACCCGAGCTCACACTCGCTGACCCGAGGTCACACTGGCTGACCTGAGGTCACACTCGCTGACCCGAGCCTTCACTCGCTGCCCCGAGCTCACACTTGCTCAACCGAGCCTTCACTCGCTGTCCCGAACACTCACTCGCTGACCCGAGCTCACACTCGCTGACCGAGCCGTCACTCGCTGACCGGAGCTCACCCTCACTGCGCCGAGCTCAGACTCGCTGACCCGAGCTCACTCTCGCTGACCCGAGCTCACACTCGCTGACCCGAGCTCAGTGTTGCTGACCCGAGCTCACCCTCGCTGACCCGAGCTCACACTCGCTGACCCGTGCCCTCACTCACTGACCCAAGGCCACACTCGCTGATCCGAACTCTCACTCACTGTCCCGAGCTCACACTCACTGACCCGAGCTCACACTCGCTGACCCGAGCCCTCACTCGCTGACCCGAGATCACACTCGGTGACCCGAGCTCACACTCGCTGTCCCGAGACTTCACTCGCTGACCCAAGCTCACACTCGCTGACCCGAGCCCTCACTCGCTCACCCGAGATCACACTCGCTGACCCGAGCCTTCACTCGCTGACCCGAGCTCACACTCGCTGACCCGAGGTCACACTGGCTGACCTGAGCTCATACTCGCTGACCCGAGCCTTCACTCGCTGCCCCGAGCTCGCACTCGCTGACACTAGCTCACACTCGCTGACCCGAGCCCTCACTCGCTGACCAGAGCTCAGACTCGCTGACCCGAGCTCACACTCGCTGACCCGAGTGCTCACTCACTGACCCGAGCCCTCGCTCGCTGACCCGAGCTCAGACTCGATGACCGAGCTCACACTCGATGACCCGAGCTCACGCCGGCTGACCCGAGCCTTCACTCGCTGACTCCAGCTCACACTCGCTGACCCGAGCCTTCACTCGCTGACCGGAGCTCACCCTCACTGCGCCGAGCTCACACTCGATGACCCGAGCTCAGACTCGCTGACCCGAGCTCAGACTCGCTGACCCGAGCTTACACTCGCTGACCCGAGCTCACACTCGCTGACCCGAGCCGTCACTCACTGACCCGAGCTCACACTCGCTGTCCCGAGCTCACACTCGCTGACCCGAGCCGTCACTCGCTGACCCGAGCCTTCACTCGCTGACCCGAGACGTCTATCGATGACCCGAGCCTTCACTCGCTGACCCGAGCTCACACTCGCTGACCCGAGACTTCACTCGCCGACCCGAGTCTTCACTCGCTGACCGAGCTCACACTCGCTCATCTGAGCCTTCACTCGCTGACCCGAGCTCACGCTCGCTGACCCGAACATTCACTCGCTGAACCGAGCTCAGACTCGCTGACCCGAGCTCACACTCGCTGACCCGAGCTCAGACTCGATGACCCGAGCTCACACTCGATGACCCGAGCTCACACTGGCTGACCCGAGCCTTCACTCGCTGACCCGAGCTCACACTCGCTGACCCGAGCCGTCACTCGCTGACCCGAGCTCAGTCTCGCTGACCCGAGCTCACACTCGCTGACCCGAGCTCACACTCGCTGACCCGTGCCCTCACTCACTGACCCGAGCTCACACTCACTGATCCGAACTCACACTCGCTGATCCGAACTCTCACTCGCTGACCCGAGCTCACACTGACCCGAGCTCACACTCGCTGTCCCGAGCCGTCACTCACTGACCCGAGCTCACACTAGCTGTCCCGAGCTCACACTAGCTGCCCCGAGACGCCAATCGATGACCCGAGCTCACACTCGCTGACCCGAGCTCACTTTCGCTGACCCCAGCCTTCACTCGCTGACCCGAGCTCCCACTCGCTGACCCGAACTCTTACTCGCTGATCCGAGCTCACACTGGCTGACCCGAGCCTTCACTCGCTGACCCGAGCCTTCACTCGCTGACCCGAGCTCACTCTCGCTGACAGGAACTCACACTGGCTGACCTGAGCTCACGCTCGCTGACCCGAGCCTTCACTCGCTGACCCGAGCTCACACTCGCTGACCCGAGACTACACTCGCCGACCCGAGTCTTCACTCGCTGACCCGAGCTCACACTCGCTCATCTGAGCCTTCACTCGCTGACCCGAGCTCACGCTCGCTGACCCGAACATTCACTCGCTGAACCGAGCTCAGACTCACTGACCCGAGCTCACACTCGCTGACCCGAGCTCAGACTCGCTGACCCGAGCTCACTCTCGCTGACCCGAGCTCACACTCGCTGACCCGAGCTCAGTCTTGCTGACCCGAGCTCACACTCGCTGACCCGAGCTCACACTCGCTGACCCGTGCCCTCACTCACTGACCCAAGCTCACACTCGCTGATCCGAACTCTCACTCGCCGACCCGAGCTCACACTCGCTGACCCGAGCCCTCACTCGCTGACCCGAGATCACACTCGGTGACCCGAGCTCACACTCGCTGTCCCGAGACTTCACTCACTGACCCAAGCTCAAACTCGCTGACCCGAGCCCTCACTCGCTGACCCGAGATCACACTCGCTGACCCGAGCCTTCACTCGCTGACCCGAGCTCACACTCGCTGACCCGAGGTCACACTGGCTGACCTGAGGTCACACTCGCTGACCCGAGCCTTCACTCGCTGCCCCGAGCTCACACTCGCTGACACTAGCTCACACTCGCTGACCCGAGCCCTCACTCGCTGACCCGAGCTCACACTCGCTGACCCGAGCTCACACTCGCTGACCCGAGCTCACACTCGCTGACCCGAGTGCTCACTCGCTGACCCGAGCACTCGCTCGCCGACCCGAGCTCAGACTCGATGACCGAGCTCACACTCGATGACCCGAGCTCATGCCGGCTGACCCGAGCCTTCACTCGCTGACTCCAGCTCACACTCGCTGACCCGAGCCTTCACTCGCTGACCGGAGCTCACCCTCACTGCGCCGAGCTCACACTCGCTGACCCGAGCTCAGACTCGCTGACCCGAGCTCAGACTCGCTGACCCGAGCTTACACTCGCTGACCCGAGCTCACACTCGCTGACCCGAGCCGTCACTCACTGCCCCGAGCTCACACTCGCTGTCCCGAGCTCACACTCGCTGACCCGAGCCGTCACTCGCTGACCCGAGCCTTCACTCGCTGACCCGAGACGTCTATCGATGACCCGAGCCTTCACTCGCTGACCCGAGCTCGCACTCGCTGACCCGAGACTTCACTCGCCGACCCGAGTCTTCACTCGCCGACCCGAGCTCACACTCGCTCATCTGAGCCTTCACTCGCTGACCCGAGCTCACGCTCGCTGACCCGAACATTCACTCGCTGACCCGAGCTCACACTCGCTGACCCGAGCTCAGACTCGATGACCCGAGCTCACACTCGATGACCCGAGCTCACAGTGGCTGACCCGAGCCTTCACTCGCTGACCCGAGCCGTCACTCGCTGACCCGAGCTCAGTCTCGCTGACCCGAGCTCACACTCGCTGACCCGAGCTCACACTCGCTGACCCGTGCCCTCACTCGCTGACCCGAGCTCACACTCACTGATCCGAACTCACACTCGCTGATCCGAACGCTCACTCGCTGACCCGAGCTCACACTGACCCGAGCTCACACTCGCTGTCCCGAGCCGTCACTCACTGACCCGAGCTCACACTAGCTGTCCCGAGCTCACACTCGCTGCCCCGAGACGTCAATCGATGACCCGAGCTCACACTCGCTGACCCGAGCTCACTTTCGCTGACCCGAGGCTTCACTCGCTGACCCGAGCTCCCACTCGCTGACCCGAACTCTTACTCGCTGACCCGAGCTCACACTGGCTGACCCGAGCCTTCACTCGCTGACCCGAGCTCACTCTCGCTGACAGGAACTCACACTGGCTGACCTGAGCTCACACTCGCTGACCCGAGCCTTCACTCGCTGACCCGAGCTCACATTCGCTGACCCGAGACTACACTCGCCGACCCGAGTCTTCACTCGCTGACCCGAGCTCACACTCGCTCATCTGAGCCTTCACTCGCTGACCCGAGCTCACGCTCGCTGACCCGAACATTCACTCGCTGAACCGAGCTCAGACTCACTGACCCGAGCTCACACTCGCTGACCCGAGCTCAGACTCGCTGACCCGAGCTCAGACTCGCTGACCCGAGCTCAGACTCGCTGACCCGAGCTCACTCTCGCTGACCCGAGCTCACACTCGCTGACCCGAGCTCAGTCTTGCTGACCCGAGCTCACACTCGCTGACCCGAGCTCACACTCGCTGACCCGTGCCCTCACTCACTGACCCAAGCTCACACTCGCTGATCCGAACTCTCACTCGCCGACCCGAGCTCACACTCGCTGACCCGAGCCCTCACTCGCTGACCCGAGATCACACTCGGTGACCCGAGCTCACACTCGCTGTCCCGAGACTTCACTCGCTGACCCAAGCTCACACTCGCTGACCCGAGCCCTCACTCGCTGACCCAAGATCACACTCGCTGACCCGAGCCTTCACTCGCTGACCCGAGCTCACACTCGCTGACCCGAGGTCACACTGGCTGACCTGAGCTCACACTCGCTGACCCGAGCCTTCACTCGCTGCCCCGAGCTCACACTCGCTGACACTAGCTCACACTCGCTGACCCGATCCCTCACTCGCTGACCCGAGCTCACACTCGCTGACCCGAGCTCACACTCGCTGACCCGAGCTCACACTCGCTGACCCGAGTGCTCACTCGCTGACCCGAGCCCTCGCTCGCTGACCCGAGCTCAGACTCGATGACCGAGCTCACACTCGATGACCCGAGCTCATGTCGGCTGACCCGAGCCTTCACTCGCTGACTCCAGCTCACACTCGCTGACCCGAGCCTTCACTCGCTGACCGGAGCTCACCCTCACTGCGCCGAGCTCACACTCGCTGACCCGAGCTCAGACTCGCTGTCCCGAGCTCAGACTCGCTGACCCAGGCTTACACTCGCTGACCCGAGCTCACACTCGCTGACCCGAGCCGTCACTCACTGACCCGAGCTCACACTCGCTGTCCCGAGCTCACACTCGCTGACCCGAGCCATCACTCGCTGACCCGAGCCTTCACTCGCTGACCCGAGACGTCTATCGATGACCCGAGCCTTCACTCGCTGACCCGAGCTCACACTCGCTGACCCGAGACTTCACTCGCCGACCCGAGTCCTCAGTTGCTGACCCGAGCTCACACTCGCTCATCTGAGCCTTCACTCGCTGACCCGAGCTCACGCTCGCTGACCCGAACATTCACTCGCTGACCCGAGCTCACACTCGCTGACCTGAGCTCAGACTCGATGACCCGAGCTCTCACTCGATGACCCGAGCTCACACTGGCTGACCCGAGCCTTCACTCGCTGACCCGAGCTCACACTCGCTGACTCGAGCCGTCACTCGCTGACCCGAGCTCAGTCTCGCTGACCCGAGCTCACACTCGCTGACCCGAGCTCACACTCGCTGACCCGAGCTCACACTGACCCGAGCTCACACTCGCTGTCCCGAGCCGTCACTCACTGACCCGAGCTCACACTAGCTGTCCCAAGCTCACACTCGCTGCCCCGAGACGTCAATCGATGACCCGAGCTCTCACTCGATGACCCGAGCTCACACTGGCTGACCCGAGCCTTCACTCGCTGACCCGAGCTCACACTCGCTGACTCGAGCCGTCACTCGCTGACCCGAGCTCAGTCTCGCTGACCCGAGCTCACACTCGCTGACCCGAGCTCACACTCGCTGACCCGAGCTCACACTGACCCGAGCTCACACTGGCTGTCCTGAGCCGTCACTCACTGACCCGAGCTCACACTAGCTGTCCCAAGCTCACACTCGCTGCCCCGAGACGTCAATCGATGACCCGAGCTCACACTCGCTGACCCGAGCTCACTTTCGCTGACCCGAGCCTTCACTCGCTGACCCGAGCTCCCACTCGCTGACCCGAAATCTTACTCGCTGACCCGAGCTCACACTGGCTGACCCGAGCCTTCACTCGCTGACCCGAGCTCACTCTCGCTGACAGGAACTCACACTGGCTAACCAGAGCTCACACTCGCTGACCCGAGCCTTCACTCGCTGACCCGAGCTCACACTCGCTGACCCGAGACTACACTCGCTGACCCGAGACTACACTCGCTGACCCGAGACTTCACTCGCTGACCCGAGTCTTCATTCGCTGACCCGAGTCTTCACTCGCTGACCCGAGCTCAGACTCGCTGATCTGAGCCTTCACTCGCTGACCCGAGCTCACGCTCGCTGACCCGAACATTCACTCGCTGAACCGAGCTCACACTCGCTGACCCGAGCCGTCACTCGCTGACCCGAGCTCACACTCGCTGACCCGAGCTCACACTCGATGACCCGAGCTCACACTTGATGACCGAAGCTCACACTGGCTGACCCGAGCCTTCACTCGCTGACCCGAGCTCACACTCGCTGAACCGAGCCGTCACTCGCTGACCGGAGCTCACCCTCACTGCGCCGAGCTCAGACTCGCTGACCCGAGCTCACTCTCGCTGACCCGAACTCACACTCGCTGACCCGTGCCCTCACTCACTGACCCAAGGCCGCACTCGCTGATCCGAACTCTCACTCGCTGACCCGAGCTCACACTCACTGACCCGAGCTCACACTCGCTGACCCGAGCAGTCACTCACTGACCCGAGCTCACACTAGCTGTCCCGAGCTCACACTCGCTTACCCGAGCCGTCACTCGCAGACCCGAGCCTTCACTCGCTGCCCCGTGACGTCAATCGCTGACCCGAGCTCACACTCGCTGACCCGAGCTCGCTTTCGCTGACCCGAGTCTTCACTCGCTGACCCGAGCTCCCACTCGCTGACCCGACCTCTCACTCGCTGACCCGAGCTCAACCTCGCTGACCCGAGGTCACACTGGCTGACCTGAGCTCACACTCGCTGACCCGAGCCGTCACTCACTGAACCGAGCCTTCACTCGCTGCCCTGAGCTCACACTCGCTGACCCTAGCTCACACTCGCTGACCCGAGCCGTCACTCGCTGACCTGAGATCACACTCGCTGACCGGAGCCCTCCCTTGCTGACCGGAGCCCTCACTGACCGGTGCCCTCACTCGCTGACCCGAGCCCTCACTCGCTGACCCGAGCCCTCACTCGCTGACCCTAGGTCATACTCGCTGACCCGAGAACACATGCGCTGACCCGAGCTCACACTCGCTGACCCGATCATTCACTCGCTGACCCGAGCTCACACTCGCTGACCCGAGCCCTCACTCGCTGACCCGAGATCACACTCGCTGACCAGAGATCACACTCGCTGACCCAAGCCCTCACTCGCTGACCCGAGCCCTCACTCGCTGACCCGAGATCACACTCGCTGACCCGAGATCACACTCGCTGACCCGAGATCACACTCGCTGACCCGAGACCTCTCTCGCTGACCCAAGCTCACTCTCGCTGACCCGAGCTCACTCTCGCTGACCCGAGCTCACACTCGCTGACCCGAGCTCACACTCGATGACCCGAGCTCACACTGGCTGACCCGAGCCTTCACTTGCTGACCCGAGCTCACACTCGCTGACCCGAGCCGTCACTCGCAGACCGGAGCTCACCCTCACTGCGCCGAGCTCACACTCGATGACCCGAGGTCAGACTCGCTGACCCGAGCTCAGACTCGCTGACCCGAGCTTACACTCGCTGACCCGAGCTCACACTCGCTGACCCGAGCTCACACTCACTAACCCGAGCTCACACTCGCTGACCCGAGCTCTCACTCGCTGACCCGAGCTGTCACTCGCTGACCCGAACTCCCACTCCCTGACCCGAGCTCGCACTCGCTGACCCGAGCTCGCACTCGCTGACCCGAGCTCGCACTCGCTGACCCGAGCTCGCACTCGCTGACCCGAGCTCTCACTCGCTGACCCGAGCTCACACTCGCTGACCCGAGCTCAAACTCGCTGAGCCGAGCCTTCACTCACTGACCCGAGGTCACACTCGCTGACCCCAGCCTTCACTCGCTGACCCGAGCCTTCACTCGCTGACCCGAGCCTTCACTCGCTGACCCGAGCCTTCACTCGCTGACCCGAGCCTTCACTCGCTGACCCGAGCCTTCACTCGGTGACCCGAGCCTTCACTCGCTGACCCGAGCCTTCACTCGCTGACCCGAGCTCACACTCGCTGACCCGAGCCTTCACTCGCTGACTCGAGCCTTCACTCGCTGACCCGAGCCTTCACTCGCTGACCCGAGCCTTCACTCGCTGACCCGAGCCTTCACTCGCTGACTCGAGCCTTCACTCGGTGACCCGAGCCTTCACTCGCTGACCCGAGCCTTCACTCGCTGACCCGAGCCTTCACTCGCTGACCCGAGCCTTCACTCGCTGACCCGAGCCTTCACTCGCTGACCCGAGCCTTCACTCGGTGACCAGAGCTCACACTCGCTGACCCGAGCCTTCACTCGGTGACCCGAGCCTTCACTCGCTGACCCGAGCCCTCACTCGCTGACCCGAGCCTTCACTCGCTGACCCGAGCCTTCACTCGCTGACCCGAGCCTTCACTCGCTGACCCGAGCCTTCACTCGCTGACCCGAGCCTTCACTCGCTGACCCGAGCCTTCACTCGCTGACCCGAGCCTTCACTCGCTGACTCGAGCCTTCACTCGCTGACCCGAGCCTTCACTCGCTGACTCGAGCCTTCACTCGCTGACCCGAGCCTTCACTCGCTGACCCGAGCCTTCACTCGCTGACCCGAGCCTTCACTCGCTGACCCGAGCCTTCACACGCTGACCCGAGCCTTCACTCGCTGACCCGAGCCTTCACTCGCTGACCCGAGCCTTCACTCGCTGACCCGAGCCTTCACTCGCTGACCCGAGTCTTCACTCGCTGACCCGAGCCTTCACTCGGTGACCCGAGCCTTCACTCGCTGACCCGAGCCCTCACTCGCTGACCCGAGCCTTTACTCGGTGACCCGAGCCTTCACTCGCTGACCCGAGCCTTCACTCGCTGACCCGAGCTCACACTCGCTGACCCGAGCCTTCACTCGCTGACCCGAGCCTTCACTCGCTGACCCGAGCCTTCACTCGCTGACCCGAGCCTTCACTCGGTGACCCGAGCCTTCACTCGCTGACCCGAGTCTTCACTCGGTGACCCGAGCCTTCACTCGGTGACCCGAGCCTTCACTCGCTGACCCGAGCCTTCACTCGCTGACCCGAGCCTTCACTCGCTGACCCGAGCCTTCACTCGCTGACCCGAGCCTTCACTCGCTGACCCGAGCCTTCACTCGCTGACCCGAGCCTTCACTCGGTGACCCGAGCCTTCACTCGGTGACCAGAGCTCACACTCGCTGACCCGAGCCTTCACTCGCTGACCCGAGCCTTCACTCGCTGACCCGAGCCTTCACTCGCTGACCCGAGCCTTCACTCGCTGACCCGAGCCTTCACTCGCTGACCCAAGCTCACACTCGCTGACCCGAGCCTTCACTCGCTGACCCGAGCCTTCACTCGCTGACCCGAGCCTTCACTCGCTGACCCAAGCTCACACTCGCTGACCCGAGCCTTCACTCGCTGACCCGAGCCTTCACTCGCTGACCCGAGCCTTCACTCGCTGACCCAAGCTCACACTCGCTGACCCGAGCCTTCACTCGGTGACCAGAGCTCACACTCGCTGACCCGAGCCTTCACTCGCTGACCCGAGCCTTCACTCGCTGACCCGAGCCTTCACTCGCTGACCCGAGCCTTCACTCGGTGACCAGAGCTCACACTCGCTGACCCGAGCCTTCACTCGGTGACCAGAGCTCATACTCGCTGACCCGAGCCTTCACTCGCTGACCCGAGCCTTCACTCGCTGACCCGAGCCTTCACTCGCTGACCCGAGCCTTCACTCGCTGACCCGAGCCTTCACTCGCTGACCCGAGCCTTCACTCGCTGACCCGAGCCTTCACTCGCTGACTCGAGCCTTCACTCGCTGACCCGAGCCTTCACTCGCTGACCCGAGCCTTCACTCGCTGACCCGAGCCTTCACTCGCTGACCCGAGCCTTCACTCGCTGACTCGAGCCTTCACTCGCTGACCCGAGCCTTCACTCGCTGACCCGAGCCTTCACTCGCTGACCCGAGCCTTCACTCGCTGACCCGAGCCTTCACTCGCTGACCCGAGCCTTCACTCGCTGACCCGAGCCGTCACTCGCTGACCCGAGCCTTCACTCGCTGACCCGAGCTCACACTCGCTGACCCGAGCCTTCACTGGCTGACCCGAGCCTTCACTCGCTGACCCGAGCCTTCACTCGCTGACCCGAGCCTTCACTCGCTGACCTGAGTCTTCACTCGCTGACCCGAGCTCACACTCGCTGACCCGAGCCTTCACTGGCTGACCCGAGCCTTCACTCGCTGACCCGAGCCTTCACTCGCTGACCCGAGCCTTCACTCGCTGACCCGAGCCTTCACTCGCTGACCCGAGCCTTCACTCGCTGACCCGAGCTCACACTCGCTGACCCGAGCCTTCACTCGGTGACCCGAGCCTTCACTCGCTGACTCGAGCCTTCACTCGGTGACACGAGCTCACACTCGGTGACCCGAGCCTTCACTCGCTGACCCGAGCCTTCACTCGGTGACCAGAGCTCACACTCGCTGACCCGAGCCTTCACTCGGTGACCCGAGCCTTCACTCGCTGACTCGAGCCTTCACTCGCTGACCCGAGCCTTCACTCGCTGACCCGAGCCTTCACTCGCTGACCCGAGCCTTCACTCGCTGACCCGAGCCTTCACTCGCTGACCCGAGCCTTCACTCGCTGACCCGAGCCTTCACTCGCTGACCCGAGCCTTCACTCGCTGACCCGAGCCTTCACTCGGTGACCCGAGCCTTCACTCGCTGACCCGAGCCTTCACTCGCTGACCCGAGCCTTCACTCGCTGACCCGAGCCTTCACTCGCTGACCCGAGCCTTCACTCGGTGACCCGAGCCTTCACTCGGTGACCCGAGCCTTCACTCGGTGACCCGAGCCTTCACTCGCTGACCCGAGCCTTCACTCGGTGACCCGAGCCTTCACTCGCTGACCCGAGCTCACACTCGCTGACCCGAGCCTTCACTCGCTGACCCGAGTCTTCAGTCGCTGGCCCAAGCTCACACTCGCTGACCCGAGATCACAATCGCTGACCCGAGCCCTCACTCCCTCACCCGAGCTCAAACTCGCTGACCCGAGCTCACACTCGCTGATCTGACCATTCAGTTGCTGACCCGAGCTCGCACTCGCTGTCCCGAGCCTTCACTCGCTGACCCGAGCGCGCACTCGCTGACCCGAGCTCGCACTCGCTGACCCGAGCCTTCACTCGCTGACCCGAGCGCGCACTCGCTGACCCGAGCGCGCACTCGCTGACCCGAGCTCGCACTCGCTGACCCGAGCATTCACTCGCTGACCCGAGCTCACACTCGCTGACCCGAGCTCACACTCGCTGACCCGAGCCGTCACTCGCTGACCCGAGCCTTCACTCGCTGACCCGAGCCTTCACTCGCTGACCCGAGCTCACACTCGCTGACCCGAGCCGTCACTCGCTGACACCGAGCCATCACTCGCTGACCCGAGCCGTCACTCGCTGACCCGAGCCTTCACTCGCTGCCCCGAGCGCACCCTCGATGACCCGAGCTCACACTCGCTGACCCGAGCCTTCACTCGCTGACCCGAGCTCACACTCGCTGAACCGAGCTCACACTCGCTGACCCGAGCTTTCAGTCGCTGACCCGAGCTCGCACTCGCTGACCCGAGCCTTCACTCGCTGACCCGAGCCTTCACTCGCTGACCCGAGCCTTCACTCGCTGACCCGAGCCTTCACTCGCTGACCCGAGCCTTCACTCGGTGACCCGAGCCTTCACTCGCTGACCCGAGCCTTCACTCGCTGACCCGAGCCTTCACTGGCTGACCCGAGCCTTCACTCGCTGACCCGAGCCTTCACTCGCTGACCCGAGCCTTCACTCGCTGACCAGAGCCTTCACTCGCTGACCCGAGCCTTCACTCGCTGACCAGAGCCTTCACTCGCTGACCCGAGCCTTCACTCGCTGACCCGAGCCTTCACTGGCTGACCCGAGCCTTCACTCGGTGACCAGAGCTCACACTCGCTGACCCGAGCCTTCACTGGCTGACCCGAGCCTTCACTCGGTGACCCGAGCCTTCACTCGGTGACCAGAGCTCACACTCGCTGACCCGAGCCTTCACTCGGTGACCCGAGCCTTCACTCGGTGACCAGAGCTCACACTCGCTGACCCGAGCCTTCACTCGCTGACCCGAGCCTTCACTCGCTGACCCGAGCCTTCACTCGCTGACCCGAGCCTTCACTCGCTGACCCAAGCTCACACTCGCTGACCCGAGCCTTCACTCGGTGACCAGAGCTCACACTCGCTGACCCGAGCCTTCACTCGCTGACCCGAGCCTTCACTCGCTGACCCGAGCCTTCACTCGCTGACCCGAGCCTTCACTCGGTGACCAGAGCTCACACTCGCTGACCCGAGCCTTCACTCGCTGACCCGAGCTCTCACTCGCTGACCCCAGCCTTCACTCGCTGACCCGAGCCTTCACTCGCTGACCCGAGCCTTCACTCGCTGACCCGAGCCTTCACTCGCTGACCCGAGCCTTCACTCGCTGACCCGAGCCTTCACTCGCTGACCCGAGCCTTCACTCGCTGACCCGAGCCTTCACTCGCTGACCCGAGCTCACACTCGCTGACCCGAGCTCACACTCGCTGACCGGAGCCTTCACTCGCTGACCCGAGCCTTCACTCGCTGACCCGAGCCTTCACTCGCTGACCCGAGCCTTCACTCGCTGACCCGAGCCTTCACTCGCTGACCCGAGCTCACACTCGCTGACCCGAGCCTTCACTCGCTGACCCGAGCCTTCACTCGCTGACCCGAGCCTTCACTCGGTGACCCGAGCCTTCACTCGCTGACCCGAGCCTTCACTCGGTGACCAGAGCTCACACTCGGTGACCCGAGCCTTCACTCGCTGACCCGAGCCTTCACTCGCTGACCCGAGCCTTCACTCGCTGACCCGAGCTCACACTCGCTGACCCGAGCCTTCACTCGCTGACCCGAGCCTTCACTCGCTGACCCGAGCCTTCACTCGCTGACCCGAGCCTTCACTCGCTGACCCGAGCCTTCACTCGCTGACCCGAGCCTTCACTCGGTGACACGAGCTCACACTCGGTGACCCGAGCCTTCACTCGCTGACCCGAGCCTTCACTCGGTGACCAGAGCTCACACTCGCTGACCCGAGCCTTCACTCGGTGACCCGAGCCTTCACTCGCTGACTCGAGCCTTCACTCGCTGACCCGAGCCTTCACTCGCTGACCCGAGCCTTCACTCGCTGACCCGAGCCTTCACTCGCTGACCCGAGCCTTCACTCGCTGACCCGAGCCTTCACTCGCTGACTCGAGCCTTCACTCGCTGACCCGAGCCTTCACTCGGTGACCCGAGCCTTCACTCGCTGACCCGAGCCTTCACTCGCTGACCCGAGCCTTCACTCGCTGACCCGAGCCTTCACTCGGTGACCCGAGCCTTCACTCGGTGACCCGAGCCTTCACTCGCTGACCCGAGCCTTCACTCGCTGACCCGAGCCTTCACTCGGTGACCCGAGCCTTCACTCGCTGACCCGAGCTCACACTCGCTGACCCGAGCCTTCACTCGCTGACCCGAGTCTTCAGTCGCTGGCCCAAGCTCACACTCGCTGACCCGAGATCACAATCGCTGACCCGAGCCCTCACTCCCTCACCCGAGCTCAAACTCGCTGACCCGAGCTCACACTCGCTGATCTGACCATTCAGTTGCTGACCCGAGCTCGCACTCGCTGTCCCGAGCCTTCACTCGCTGACCCGAGCGCGCACTCGCTGACCCGAGCTCGCACTCGCTGACCCGAGCCTTCACTCGCTGACCCGAGCGCGCACTCGCTGACCCGAGCGCGCACTCGCTGACCCGAGCTCGCACTCGCTGACCCGAGCATTCACTCGCTGACCCGAGCTCACACTCGCTGACCCGAGCTCACACTCGCTGACCCGAGCCGTCACTCGCTGACCCGAGCCTTCACTCGCTGACCCGAGCCTTCACTCGCTGACCCGAGCTCACACTCGCTGACCCGAGCCGTCACTCGCTGACACCGAGCCATCACTCGCTGACCCGAGCCGTCACTCGCTGACCCGAGCCTTCACTCGCTGCCCCGAGCGCACCCTCGATGACCCGAGCTCACACTCGCTGACCCGAGCCTTCACTCGCTGACCCGAGCTCACACTCGCTGAACCGAGCTCACACTCGCTGACCCGAGCTTTCAGTCGCTGACCCGAGCTCGCACTCGCTGACCCGAGCCTTCACTCGCTGACCCGAGCCTTCACTCGCTGACCCGAGCCTTCACTCGCTGACCCGAGCCTTCACTCGCTGACCCGAGCCTTCACTCGGTGACCCGAGCCTTCACTCGCTGACCCGAGCCTTCACTCGCTGACCCGAGCCTTCACTGGCTGACCCGAGCCTTCACTCGCTGACCCGAGCCTTCACTCGCTGACCCGAGCCTTCACTCGCTGACCAGAGCCTTCACTCGCTGACCCGAGCCTTCACTCGCTGACCAGAGCCTTCACTCGCTGACCCGAGCCTTCACTCGCTGACCCGAGCCTTCACTGGCTGACCCGAGCCTTCACTCGGTGACCAGAGCTCACACTCGCTGACCCGAGCCTTCACTGGCTGACCCGAGCCTTCACTCGGTGACCCGAGCCTTCACTCGGTGACCCGAGCCTTCACTCGGTGACCAGAGCTCACACTCGCTGACCCGAGCCTTCACTCGGTGACCCGAGCCTTCACTCGGTGACCAGAGCTCACACTCGCTGACCCGAGCCTTCACTCGCTGACCCGAGCCTTCACTCGCTGACCCGAGCCTTCACTCGCTGACCCGAGCTCACACTCGCTGACCCGAGCCTTCACTCGGTGACCAGAGCTCACACTCGGTGACCCGAGCCTTCACTCGCTGACCCGAGCCTTCACTCGCTGACCCGAGCCTTCACTCGCTGACCCGAGCCTTCACTCGCTGACCCGAGCCTTCACTCGCTGACCCGAGCCTTCACTCGCTGACCCGAGCCTTCACTCGCTGACCCGAGCCTTCACTCGCTGACCCGAGCCTTCACTCGCTGACCCGAGCCTTCACTCGCTGACCCGAGCCTTCACTCGCTGACCCGAGCCTTCACTCGCTGACCCGAGCCTTCACTCGCTGACCCGAGCTCACACTCGCTGACCCGAGGCTTCACTGGCTGACCCGAGCCTTCACTCGCTGACCCGAGCCTTCACTCGCTGACCCGAGCCTTCACTCGCTGACCTGAGTCTTCACTCGCTGACCCGAGCTCACACTCGCTGACCCGCCCCTTCACTCGCTGACCCGAGTCTTCACTCGCTGACCCGAGCTCTCACTCGCTGACCCGAGCCTTCACTCGCTGACCTGAGTCTTCACTCGCTGACCCGAGCTCACACTCGCTGACCCGAGCCTTCACTGGCTGACCCGAGCCTTCACTCGCTGACCCGAGCCTTCACTCGCTGACCCGAGCCTTCACTCGCTGACCCGAGCCTTCACTCGCTGACCCGAGCCTTCACTCGCTGACCCGAGCTCACACTCGCTGACCCGAGCCTTCACTCGCTGACCCGAGCCTTCACTCGGTGACCCGAGCCTTCACTCGCTGACCCGAGCCTTCACTCGGTGACCAGAGCTCACACTCGGTGACCCGAGCCTTCACTCGCTGACCCGAGCCTTCACTCGCTGACCCGAGCCATCACTCGCTGACCCGAGCTCACACTCGCTGACCCGAGCCTTCACTCGCTGACCCGAGCCTTCACTCGCTGACCCGAGCCTTCACTCGCTGACCCGAGCCTTCACTCGCTGACCCGAGCCTTCACTCGCTGACTCGAGCCTTCACTCGGTGACACGAGCTCACACTCGGTGACCCGAGCCTTCACTCGCTGACCCGAGCCTTCACTCGGTGACCAGAGCTCACACTCGCTGACCCGAGCCTTCACTCGGTGACCCGAGCCTTCACTCGCTGACCCGAGCCTTCACTCGCTGACCCGAGCCTTCACTCGCTGACCCGAGCCTTCACTCGCTGACCCGAGCCTTCACTCGCTGACTCGAGCCTTCACTCGCTGACCCGAGCCTTCACTCGGTGACCCGAGCCTTCACTCGCTGACCCGAGCCTTCACTCGCTGACCCGAGCCTTCACTCGCTGACCCGAGCCTTCACTCGGTGACCCGAGCCTTCACTCGGTGACCCGAGCCTTCACTCGGTGACCCGAGCCTTCACTCGCTGACCCGAGCCTTCACTCGCTGACCCGAGCCTTCACTCGGTGACCCGAGCCTTCACTCGCTGACCCGAGCTCACACTCGCTGACCCGAGCCTTCACTCGCTGACCCGAGTCTTCAGTCGCTGGCCCAAGCTCACACTCGCTGACCCGAGATCACAATCGCTGACCCGAGCCCTCACTCCCTCACCCGAGCTCAAACTCGCTGACCCGAGCTCACACTCGCTGATCTGACCATTCACTCGCTGACCCGAGCGCGCACTCGCTGACCCGAGCTCGCACTCGCTGACCCGAGCATTCACTCGCTGACCCGAGCTCACACTCGCTGACCCGAGCTCACACTCGCTGACCCGAGCCGTCACTTGCTGACCCGAGCCTTCACTCGCTGACCCGAGCCTTCACTCGCTGACCCGAGCTCACACTCGCTGACCCGAGCCGTCACTCGCTGACACCGAGCCATCACTCGCTGACCCGAGCCGTCACTCGCTGACCCGAGCCTTCACTCGCTGCCCCGAGCGCACCCTCGATGACCCGAGCTCACACTCGCTGACCCGAGCCTTCACTCGCTGACCCGAGCTCACACTCGCTGAACCGAGCTCACACTCGCTGACCCGAGCTTTCAGTCGCTGACCCGAGCTCGCACTCGCTGACCCGAGCCTTCACTCGCTGACCCGAGCTAACTTTCGCTGACCCGTGACCTCACTCGTTGACCCGAGCTCACACTCGCTGACCCGAGCTCACACTCGCTGACCCTAGCTCACACTCGCTGACCACAGCCTTCACTCGCTGACTCGAGTCTTCACTCACTGACCCGAGCTCACACTCGCTGACCCGAGCCTTCACTCGCTGACCCGAGCCTTCACTCGCTGACCCGAGCTCACACTCGCTGACCCGAGCCTTCACTCGCTGACCTGAGTCTTCACTCGCTGACCCGAGCTCACACTCGCTGACCCGAGCCTTCACTCGCTGACCCGAGCCTTCACTCGCTGACCCGAGCTCACACTCGCTGACCTGAGCTCAGACTCGCTGACCCGAGCTCGCACTGGCTGACCCGAGCCTTCACTCGCTGACCCGAGCTCACACTCGCTGATCCGAGCCGTCACTCGCTGACCCGAGCCTTCACTCGCTGCCCCGAGCTCACACTCGCTGACCCGAGCTCTCACTCGCTGACCCGAGCCTTCACTCGTTGACCCGAGCTCACACTCGCTGACCCGAGCTCACACTCGCTGACCCCAGCCTTCACTCGCTGACCCGAGCCTTCACTCGCTGACCCGAGTCTTCACTCGCTGACCCGAGCCTTCACTCGCTGACCTGAGCTCACACTTGCTGACTCGAGCTCACACTCGCTGATCTGAGCCTTCACTCGCTGACCCGAGCCTTCACTCGCTGACCCGAGCTCACACTCGTTGACCCGAGCTCAGACTCGCTGACCCGAGCCTTCACTCGCTGACCCGAGCTCACGTTCGCTGAACCGAGACTTCACTCGCTGACCCTAGCTCTCACTCGCTGACCTGCGCTCACAGTCGCTGACCCGAGCCTTCACTCGCTGTCCCGAACCTTCACTCGCTGACCCGAGCTCACACTCGCTGACCCGAGCTCACACTCGCTGACCCGAGCCGTCACTCGCTGACCCGAGCCTTCACTCGCTGCCCCGAGCACACCCTCGATGACCCGAGCTCACACTCGCTGACCCGAGCCTTCACTCGCTGACCCGAGCTCACACTCGCTGACCCGAGCCTTCACTCGCTGACCCGAGCCTTCACTCGCTGACCCGAGCCTTCACTCGCTGACCCGAGCTCGCACTCGCTGACCCGAGCTAACTTTCGCTGACCCGTGACCTCACTCGTTGACCCGAGCTCACACTCGCTGACCCGAGCTCACACTCGCTGACCCCAGCCTTCACGTGCTGACTCGAGTCTTCACTCGCTGACCCGAGCTCACACTCGCTGACCCGAGCCTTCACTCGCTGACCCGAGCCTTCACTCGCTGACCCGAGCCTTCAGTCGCTGACCCGAGCTCACACTCGCTGACCCGAGCTCACACTCGCTGACCCGAGCCTTCACTCGCTGACCCGAGTCTTCACTCACTGACCCGAGCTCACACTCGCTGACCCGAGCCTTCACTCGCTGACCCGAGTCTTCACTCGCAGGCCCGAGCTCACACTTGCTGACCCAAGCCTTCACTCGCTGACCCGAGTCTTCACTCGCTGACACGAGCTCACACTCGCTGATCTGAGCCTTCACTCGCTGACCCGAGCTCACGCTCGCTGACCCGAGCTCACGCTCGCTGACCCAAACATTCACTCGCTGACCCGAGCTCAGACCCGCTGACCCGAGGTCACACTCGATGACCCGAGCTCACACTGGCTGACCCGAGCTTTCACTCGCCGACCCGAGCTCACACTCGCTGACCCGAGCTCAGACTCGCTGACCCGAGCTCACACTGGCTGACCCGAGCCTTCACTCGCTGACCCGAGCTCACACTCGCTGATCCGAGCCGTCACTCGCTGACCCGAGCCTTCATTCGCTGCCCCGAGCTCACACTCGCTGACCCGAGCTCTCACTCGCTGACCCGAGCCTTCACTCGTTGACCCGAGTCTTCACTCGCTGACCCGAACCGTCACTCGCTGACCCGAGCCTTCACTTGCTGCCCCGAGCTCACACTCGCTGACCCGAGCTCTCACTCGCTGACCCGAGCCTTCACTCGTTGACCCGAGTCTTCACTCGCTGACCCGAGTCTTCACTCGCTGACCCGAGCTCACACTCGCTGATCCGAGCCGTCACTCGCTGACCCGAGCCTTCACTCGCTGCCCCGAGCTCACACTCGCTGACCCGAGCCTTCACTCGCTGACCCGAGCTCACACTCGCTGACCCGAGCTCTCACTCGCTGACCCCAGCCTTCACTCGCTGACTCGAGTCTTCACTCGCTGACCCGAGTCTTCACTCGCTGACCCGAGCCTTCACTCGCTGACACGAGTCTTCACTCGCTGACCCGAGCCTTCACTCGCTGACCTGAGCCTTCACTCGCTGACCCGAGCCTTCACTCGCTGACCCGAGCCTTCACACGCTGACCCGAGCCTTCACTCGCTGACCCGAGCCTTCACTCGCTGACCCCAGCCTTCACTCGCTGACTCGAGTCTTCACTCGCTGACCCGAGTCTTCACTCGCTGACCCGAGCCTTCACTCGCTGACACGAGCCTTCACTCGCTGACCCGAGCCTTCACTCGCTGACCTGAGCCTTCACTCGCTGACCCGAGCCTTCACTCGCTGACCCGAGCCTTCACTCGCTGACCTGAGCCTTCACTCGCTGACCCGAGCCTTCACTCGCTGACCTGAGCCTTCACTCGCTGACCCGAGTCTTCACTCGCTGACCCGAGCCTTCACTCGCTGACCTGAGTCTTCACTCGCTGACCCGAGCCTTCACTCGCTGACACGAGTCTTCACTCGCTGACCCGAGCCTTCACTCGCTGACCTGAGCCTTCACTCGCTGACCCGAGCCTTCACTCGCTGACCCGAGCCTTCACTCGCTGACCCGAGCCTTCACTCGCTGACCCGAGCCTTCACTCGCTGACACGAGTCTTCACTCGCTGACTCGAGTCTTCACTCGCTGACACGAGTCTTCACTCGCTGACCCGAGCCTTCACTCGCTGACCCGAGCCTTCACTCGCTGACCCGAGCCTTCACTCGCTGACCCGAGCCTTCACTCGCTGACCCGAGCCTTCACACGCTGACCCGAGCCTTCACACGCTGACCCGAGCCTTCACTCGCTGACCCGAGCCTTCACTCGCTGACCCGAGCCTTCACTCGCTGACCCGAGCCTTCACTCGCTGACCTGAGCTCACACTTGCTGACCCGAGCCTTCACTCGCTGACCTGAGCCTTCACTCGCTGACCCGAGCCTTCACTCGCTGACCCGAGCTCACACTCGCTGACCCGAGCTCAGACTCGCTGACCCTAGCCATCACTCGCTGACCCGAGCTCACGTTCGCTGAACCGAGACTTCACTCGCTGACCCTAGCTCTCACTCGCTGACCCGCGCTCATAGTCGCTGACCCGAGCCTTCACTCGCTGTCCCGAACCTTCACTCGCTGACCCGAGCTCACACTCGCTGACCCGAGCTCACACTCGCTGACCCGAGCTGTCACTCGCTGATCCGAGCCCTCACTCGCTGACCCGAGCCTTCACTCGCTGACCCGAGCCTTCACTCGCTGACCCGAGCTCACACTCGCTGACCTGAGCTCACACTCGCTGACCCGAGCCTTCACTCGCTGACCCAATTCTTCACTCGCTGACCTGAGCTCACACTCGCTGACCCGAGCCTTCACTCGCTGACCCGAGTCTTCACTCGCTGGCCCGAGCTCACACTTGCTGACCCGAGCCTTCACTCGCTGACCCGAGTCTTCACTCGCTGACCCGAGCTCACACTCGCTGATCTGAGCCTTCACTCGCTGACCCGAGCTCACGCTCGCTGACTCGAGCTCACGCTCGCTGACCCAAACATTCACTCGCTGACCCGAGCTCAGACCCGCTGACCCGAGCTCACACTCGACCCGAGCTCACACTGGCTGTTCCGAGCCTTCACTCGCTGACCCGAGCTCACACTCGCTGACCCGAGCTCAGACTCGATGACCCGAGCTCACACTGGCTGACCCGAGCCTTCACTCGCTGACCCGAGCTCACACTCGCTGATCCGAGCCGTCACTCGCTGACCCGAGCCTTCACTCGCTGCCCCAAGCTCACATTCGCTGACCCGAGCTCACACTCGCTGACCCGAGCCTTCACTCGCTGCCCCGAGCCCACACTCGCTGACCCGAGCTCTCACTCACTGACCCGAGCCTTCACTCGCTAACCCGAGCTAACTTTCGCTGACCCGAGCCTTCACTCGCTGACCCGAGCCCTCACTCGCTGACCCGACCCCTCACTCGCTGACCCGAGCTCACACTCGCTGACCCGAGCTCTCACTCGCTGACCCGAGCTCACACTGGCTGACCCGAGCCTTCACTCGCTGACCCGAGCTCACACTCGCTGACCCGAGCTCAGACTCGATGACCCGAGCTCACACTCGCTGACCCGAGCCTTCACTCGCTGACCCGAGCTCACACTCGCTGATCCGAGCCGTCACTCGCTGACCCGAGCCTTCACTCGCTGCCCCGAGCACACATTCGCTGACCCGAGCTCTCACTCGCTGACCCGAGCCTTCACTCGCTGCCCCGAGCCCACACTCGCTGACCCGAGCTCTCATTCGCTGACCCGAGCCTTCACTCACTGACCCGAGCTAACTTTCGCTGACCCGAGCCTTCACTCGCTGACCCGAGCCCTCACTCGCTGACCCGACCCCTCACTCGCTGACCCGAGCTCACACTCGCTGACCCGAGCTCACACTCGCTGACCCGAGCTCACACTGACTGACCCGAGCCTTCACTCGCTGACCCGAGCTCACACTCGCTGACCCGAGCCATCACTCACTGACCTGAGCTCACACTCGCTGACCCGACCCCTCACTCGCTGACCCGAGCTCACACTCGCTGATCCGAGCCCTCACTCGCTGACCCAAGCCTTCACTCGCTGACCCGAGCCTTCACTCGCTGACCCGAGCTCACACTCGATGACCCGAGCTCACACTCGCTGACCCGAGCCTTCACTCGCTGACTCGAGTCTTCACTGGCTGGCCCGAGCCTTCATTCGCTGACCCGAGTCTTCACTCGCTGGCCCGAGCTCACACTTGCTGACCCGAGCCTTCATTCGCTGACCCGAGTCTTCACTCGCTGACCCGAGCTCACACTCGCTGACCCAAACATTCACTCGCTGACCCGAGCTCAGACCCGCTGACCCGAGCTCAAACTCGATGACCCGAGCTCACACTGGCTGACCCGAACCTTCACTCGCTGACCCGAGCTCACACTCGCTGACCCGAGCTCAGACTCGATGACCCGAGCTCACACTGGCTGACCCGAGCCTTCACTCGCTGACCCGAGCTCACACTCGCTGATCCGAGCCCTCACTCGCTGACCCAAGCCTTCACTCGCTGCCCTGAGCTCACATTCGCTGACCCGAGCCCACACTCGCTGACCCGAGCTCTCACTCGCTGACCCGAGCCCACACTCGCTGACACGAGCTCTCACTCGCTGACCCGAGCCTTCACTCGCTGACCCGAGCTAACTTTCGCTGACCCGAGCCCTCACTCGCTGACCCGACCCCTCACTCGCTGACCCGAGCTCACACTCGCTGACCCGCGCTCACTCTCGCTGACCCGAGCTCACACTCGCTGACCCGAGCCTTCACTCGCTGACCCGAGCTCACACTCGCTGACCCGACCCATCACTCGCTGACCCGAGCTCACACTCGCTGACACGAGCTCACACTCGCTGAGCCGATTCTTCACTCGTTGACCCGAGCTCACACTCGCTGACCCGAGCTCACACTCGCTGACCCAAGCTCACACTCGCTGAGCCGAGCCTTCACTCGCTGGCCCGAGCTCACACTCGCTGACCCAAGCTCACACTCGCTGACCCGAGTCTTCACTCGCTGACCCGAGCTCACACTCGCTGAGCCGAGCCTTCACTCGCTGGCCCGAGCTCACACTTGCTGACCCAAGCCTTCACTCGCTGACCCGAGTCTTCACTCGCTGACACGAGTCTTCACTCGCTGACCCGAGCCTTCACTCGCTGACCCGAGCCTTCACTCGCTGACCCGAGCCTTCACTCGCTGACACGAGTCTTCACTCGCTGACCCGAGTCTTCACTCGCTGACCCGAGCCTTCACACGCTGACCCGAGCCTTCACTCGCTGACCCGAGCCTTCACTCGCTGACCCGAGCCTTCACTCGCTGACCCGAGCCTTCACTCGCTGACCCGAGCCTTCACTCGCTGACCCGAGCCTTCACTCGCTGACCTGAGCTCACACTTGCTGACCCGAGCCTTCACTCGCTGACCTGAGTCTTCACTCGCTGACCCGAGCCTTCACTCGCTGACCCGAGCCTTCACTCGCTGACCCGAGCTCACACTCGCTGACCCGAGCTCAGACTCGCTGACCCTAGCCTTCACTCGCTGACCCGAGCCCACGTTCGCTGAACCGAGACTTCACTCGCTGACCCTAGCTCTCACTCGCTGACCCGCGCTCATAGTCGCTGACCCGAGCCTTCACTCGCTGTCCCGAACCTTCACTCGCTGACCCGAGCTCACACTCGCTGACCCGAGCTCACACTCGCTGACCCGAGCTGTCACTCGCTGATCCGAGCCCTCACTCGCTGACCCGAGCCTTCACTCGCTGACCCGAGCCTTCACTCGCTGACCCGAGCTCACACTCGCTGACCTGAGCTCACACTCGCTGACCCGAGCCTTCACTCGCTGACCCAATTCTTCACTCGCTGACCTGAGCTCACACTCGCTGACCCGAGCCTTCACTCGCTGACCCGAGTCTTCACTCGCTGGCCCGAGCTCACACTTGCTGACCCGAGCCTTCACTCGCTGACCCGAGTCTTCACTCGCTGACCCGAGCTCACACTCGCTGATCTGAGCCTTCACTCGCTGACCCGAGCTCACGCTCGCTGACTCGAGCTCACGCTCGCTGACCCAAACATTCACTCGCTGACCCGAGCTCAGACCCGCTGACCCGAGCTCACACTCGACCCGAGCTCACACTGGCTGTTCCGAGCCTTCACTCGCTGACCCGAGCTCACACTCGCTGACCCGAGCTCAGACTCGATGACCCGAGCTCACACTGGCTGACCCGAGCCTTTACTCGCTGACCCGAGCTCACACTCGCTGATCCGAGCCGTCACTCGCTGACCCGAGCCTTCACTCGCTGCCCCAAGCTCACATTCGCTGACCCGAGCTCACACTCGCTGACCCGAGCCTTCACTCGCTGCCCCGAGCCCACACTCGCTGACCCGAGCTCTCACTCGCTAACCCGAGCTAACTTTCGCTGACCCGAGCCTTCACTCGCTGACCCGAGCCCTCACTCGCTGACCCGACCCCTCACTCGCTGACCCGAGCTCACACTCGCTGACCCGAGCTCTCACTCGCTGACCCGAGCTCACACTGGCTGACCCGAGCCTTCACTCGCTGACCCGAGCTCACTCTCGCTGACCCGAGCTCAGACTCGATGACCCGAGCTCACACTCGCTGACCCGAGCCTTCACTCGCTGACCCGAGCTCACACTCGCTGATCCGAGCCGTCACTCGCTGACCCGAGCCTTCACTCGCTGCCCCGAGCACACATTCGCTGACCCGAGCTCTCACTCGCTGACCCGAGCCTTCACTCGCTGCCCCGAGCCCACACTCGCTGACCCGAGCTCTCATTCGCTGACCCGAGCCTTCACTCACTGACCCGAGCTAACTTTCGCTGACCCGAGCCTTCACTCGCTGACCCGAGCCCTCACTCGCTGACCCGACCCCTCACTCGCTGACCCGAGCTCACACTCGCTGACCCGAGCTCACACTCGCTGACCCGAGCTCACACTGACTGACCCGAGCCTTCACTCGCTGACCCGAGCTCACACTCGCTGACCCGAGCCATCACTCACTGACCTGAGCTCACACTCGCTGACCCGACCCCTCACTCGCTGACCCGAGCCTTCACTCGCTGACCCGAGCTCACACTCGCTGACCCGAGCCTTCACTCGCTGACCCGAGCTCGCACTCGCTGACCCGAGCCTTCACTCGCTGACCCGAGCTCACACTCGCTGATCCGAGCCCTCACTCGCTGACCCGAGCCTTCACTCGCTGACCCGAGCCTTCACTCGCTGACCCGAGCTCACACTCGATGACCCGAGCTCACACTCGCTGACCCGAGCCTTCACTCGCTGACTCGAGTCTTCACTGGCTGGCCCGAGCCTTCATTCGCTGACCCGAGTCTTCACTCGCTGGCCCGAGCTCACACTTGCTGACCCGAGCCTTCATTCGCTGACCCGAGTCTTCACTCGCTGACCCGAGCTCACACTCGCTGACCCAAACATTCACTCGCTGACCCGAGCTCAGACCCGCTGACCCGAGCTCAAACTCGATGACCCGAGCTCACACTGGCTGACCCGAACCTTCACTCGCTGACCCGAGCTCACACTCGCTGACCCGAGCTCAGACTCGATGACCCGAGCTCACACTGGCTGACCCGAGCCTTCACTCGCTGATCCGAGCCCTCACTCGCTGACCCAAGCCTTCACTCGCTGACCCGAGCCCACACTCGCTGACCCGAGCCCACACTCGCTGACACGAGCTCTCACTCGCTGACCCGAGCCTTCACTCGCTGACCCGAGCCCTCACTCTTTGACCCGAGCTCACACTCGCTGACCCGACCCATCACTCGCTGACCCGAGCTCACACTCGCTGACACGAGCTCACACTCGCTGAGCCGATTCTTCACTCGTTGACCCGAGCTCACGCTCGCTGACCCGAGCTCACGCTCGCTGACCCAAACATTCACTCGCTGACCCGAGCTCGGACCCGCTGACCCGAGCTCACACTCGATGACCCGAGCTCACACTGGCTGAGCCGAGCCTTCACTCGCTGACCCGAGCTCACACTCGCTGACCCGAGCTCAGACTCGCTGACCCGAGCTCACACTGGCTGACCCGAGCCTTCACTCGCTGACCCGAGCTCACACTCGCTGATCCGAGCCGTCACTCGCTGACCCGAGCCTTCACTCGCTGCCCCGAGCTCACATTCGCTGACCCGAGCTCAAACTCGCTGACCCGAGTCTTCACTCGCTGACCCGAGCTCACACTCGCTGATCTGAGCCTTCACTCGCTGACCCGAGCTCACGCTCGCTGACTCGAGCTCACGCTCGCTGACCCAAACATTCACTCGCTGACCCGAGCTCAGACCCGCTGACCCGAGCTCACACTCGACCCGAGCTCACACTGGCTGACCCGAGCCTTCACTCGCTGACCCGAGCTCACACTCGCTGACCCGAGCTCAGACTCGATGACCCGAGCTCACACTGGCTGACCCGAGCCTTCACTCGCTGACCCGAGCTCACACTCGCTGATCCGAGCCGTCACTCGCTGACCCGAGCCTTCACTCGCTGCCCCGAGCTCACATTCGCTGACCCGAGCTCACACTCGCTGACCCGAGCCTTCACTTGCTGCCCCGAGCCCACACTCGCTGACCCGAGCTCTCACTCGCTGACCCGAGCCTTCACTCGCTGACCCGAACTAACTTTCGCTGACCCGAGCCTTCACTCGCTGACCCGAGCCCTCACTCGCTGACCCGAGCCTTCACTCGCTGACCCGAACTAACTTTCGCTGACCCGAGCCTTCACTCGCTGACCCGAGCCCTCACTCGCTGACCCAACCCCTCACTCGCTGACCCGAGCTCACACTCGCTGACCCGAGCTCACACTCGCTGACCCGAGCTCACACTCGCTGACCCGAGCTCACACTCACTGACCCGAGCCTTCACTTGCTGACCCGAGCTCACACTCGCTGACCCGAGCCATCACTCACTGACACGAGCTCACACTCGCTGACCCGACCCCTCACTCGCTGACCCGAGCCTTCACTCGCTGACCCGAGCTCGCACTCGCTGACCCGAGCCTTCACTCGCTGACCCGAGCTCACACTCGCTGACCCGAGCTAATTTTCGCTGACCCGTGACCTCACTCGTTGACACGAGCTCACACTCGCTGATCCGAGCCCTCACTCGCTGACCCGAGCCTTCACTCGCTGACCCGAGCCTTCACTCGCTGACCCGAGCTCACACTCGCTGACCTGAGCTCACACTCGCTGACCCGAGCCTTCACTCGCTGACCCGAGTCTTCACTCGCTGACCCGAGCTCACACTCGCTGACCCGAGCCTTCACTCGCTGACCCGAGTCTTCACTCGCTGGCCCGAGCTCACACTTGCTGACCCGAGCCTTCATTCGCTGACCCGAGTCTTCACTCGCTGACCCGAGCTCACACTCGCTGGCCCGAGCCTTCATTCGCTGACCCGAGTCTTCACTCGCTGACCCGAGCTCACACTCGCTGACCCAAACATTCACTCGCTGACCCGAGCTCAGACCCGCTGACCCGAGCTCACACTCGATGACCCGAGCTCACACTGGCTGACCCGAACCTTCACTCGCTGACCCGAGCTCACACTTGCTGACCCGAGCTCACACTCGATGACCCGAGCTCACACTGGCTGACCCGAGCCTTCACTCGCTGACCCGAGCTCACACTCGCTGATCCGAGCCGTCACTCGCTGACCCGAGCCTTCACTCGCTGCCCCGAGCCCACACTCGCTGACCCGAGCTCTCACTGGCTGACCCGAGCCTTCACTCGCTGACCCGAGCTAACTTTCGCTGACCGGAGCCTTCACTCGCTGACCCGAGCCTTCACTCGCTGACCCGAGCCTTCACTCGCTGACCCGAGCCTTCACTCGCTAACCTGAGCTCACACTTGCTGACCCGAGCCTTCACTCGCTGACCTGAGTCTTCACTCGCTGACCCGAGCCTTCACTCGCTGACCCGAGCCTTCACTCGCTGACCCGAGCCTTCACTCGCTGACTCGAGCTCACACTCGCTGATCTGAGCCTTCACTCGCTGACCCGAGCCTTCACTCGCTGACCCGAGCTCACACTCGCTGACCCGAGCTCAGACTCGCTGACCCGAGCCTTCACTCGCTGACCCGAGCTCACGTTCGCTGAACCGAGACTTCACTCGCTGACCCTAGCTCTCACTCGCTGACCGGCGCTCACAGTCGCTGACCTGAGCCTTCACTCGCTGTCCCGAACCTTGACTCGCTGACCCGAGCTCACACTCGCTGACCCGAGCTCACACTCGCTGACCCGAGCTCACACTCGCTGACCCGAGCCATCACTCGCTGACCCGAGCCTTCACTCGCTGCCCCGAGCTCACCCTCGATGACCCGAGCTCACACTGTCTGACCCGAGCCTTCACTCGCTGACCCGAGCTCACACTCGCTGACCCGAGCCTTCACTCGCTGCCCCGAGCTCACCCTCGCTGACCCGAGCTCAGACTCGATGACCCGAGCGCTCACTCGCTGACCCGAGCCTTCACTCGCTGACCCGAGCCTTCACTCGCTGACCCGAGCCTTCACTAGCTGACCCGAGCCTTCACTCGCTGACCCGAGCGCGCACTCGCTGACCCGAGCCTTCAGTCGCTGACCCGAGCCTTCACTCGCTGACCCGAGCTCGCACTCGCTGACCCGAGCCTTCACTCGCTGCCCCGAGCCATCACTCGCTGCCCTGAGCCTTCACTCGCTGCCCCGAGCTCACCCTCACTGACCCGAGCTCAGACTTGATGACCCGAGCTCACACTCGATGACCCGAGCTCACACTCGATGACCCGAGCTCACACTGGCTGACCCGAGCCTTCACTCGCTGACCCGAGCTAACACTTGCTGACCTGAGCAAATACAGGCTGACCTGAGCCTTCACTCGCTGACCCGAGCCTTCACTCGCTGACCCGAGCTCACACTCGCTGACCCGAGCCTTCACTCGCTGACCCGAGCTCACACTCGCTGACCCGAGCCTACACTCGCTGACCCGAGCCTTCACTCGCTGACCCGAGCTCGCACTCGCTGACCTGAGCCTTCAATCGCTGACCCGAGCTCACACTCGCTGACCCGAGCTAACTTTCGCTGACCCGTGACTTCACTCGTTGACCCGAGCTCACACTCGCTGACCCGAGCTCACACTCGCTGACCCCAGCCTTCACGCGCTGACTCGAGTCTTCACTCGCTGACCCGAGCTCACACTCGCTGATCCGAGCCCTCACTCGCTGACCCGAGCCTTCACTCGCTGACCCGAGCCTTCACTCGCTGACCCGAGCTCACACTCGCTGACCTGAGCTCACACTCGCTGACCCGAGCTCACACTCGCTGACCCGAGCCTTCACTCGCTGACCCGAGCTCACACTGGCTGACCCGAGCCTTCACTCGCTGACCCGAGTCTTCACTCGCTGGCCCGAGCTCACACTCGCTGACCCGAGCCTTCACTCGCTGACCCGAGTCTTCACTCGCTGACCCGAGCTCACACTCGCTGATCTGAGCCTTCACTCGCTGTTCTGAGCCTTCACTCGCTGACCCGAGCTCACGCTTGCTGACCCAAACATTCACTCGCTGACCCGAGCTCAGACCCGCTGACCCGAGCTCACACTCGACCCGAGCTCACACTGGCTGACCCAAGCCTTCACTCGCTGACCCGAGCTCAGACTCGATGACCCGAGCTCACACTGGCTGACCCGAGCCTTCACTCGCTGACCCGAGCTCACACTCGCTGATCCGAGCCGTCACTCGCTGACCCGAGCCTTCACTCGCTGCCCCGAGCTCACATTCGCTGCCCCGAGCTCACATTCGCTGACCCGAGCTCACACTCGCTGACCCGAGCCTTCACTCGCTGACCCGAGCCTTCACTCGCTGACCCGAGCTCACACTCGCTGACCTGAGCTCACACTCGCTGACCCGAGCTCACACTCGCTGACCCGAGCCTTCACTCGCTGACCCGAGCTCACACTCGCTGACCCGAGCCTTCACTCGCTGACCCGAGTCTTCACTCGCTGGCCCGAGCTCACACTCGCTGACCCGAGCCTTCACTCGCTGACCCGAGTCTTCACTCGCTGACCCGAGCTCACACTCGCTGATCTGAGCCTTCACTCGCTGTTCTGAGCCTTCACTCGCTGACCCGAGCTCACGCTTGCTGACCCAAACATTCACTCGCTGACCCGAGCTCAGACCCGCTGACCCGAGCTCACACTCGACCCGAGCTCACACTGGCTGACCCAAGCCTTCACTCGCTGACCCGAGCTCAGGCTCGATGACCCGAGCTCACACTGGCTGACCCGAGCCTTCACTCGCTGACCCGAGCTCACACTCGCTGATCCGAGCCGTCACTCGCTGACCCGAGCCTTCACTCGCTGCCCCGAGCTCACATTCGCTGCCCCGAGCTCACATTCGCTGACCCGAGCTCACACTCGCTGACCTGAGCTCAGACTCGATGACCCGAGCTCACACTGGCTGACCCGAGCCTTCACTCGCTGACCCGAGCTCACATTCGCTGACCCGAGCTCACACTCGCTGACCCGGGTCTTCACTCGCTGACCCGAGCTCACATTCGCTGACCCGAGCTCACACTCGCTGACCCGAGTCTTCACTCGCTGACACGAGCTCACACTCGCTGATCTGAGCCTTCACTCGCTGACCCGAGCTCACGCTCGCTGACTCGAGCTCACGCTCGCTGACCCAAACATTCACTCGCTGACCCGAGCTCAGACCCGCTGACCCGAGCTCACACTCGACCCGAGCTCACACTGGCTGACCCGAGCCTTCACTCGCTGACCCGAGCTCACACTCGCTGACCCGAGCTCAGACTCGATGACCCGAGCTCACACTGGCTGACCCGAGCCTTCACTCGCTGACCCGAGCTCACACTCGCTGACCCGAGCTCTCACTCGCTGACCCGAGCCTTCACTCGCTGACCCGAACTAACTTTCGCTGACCCGAGCCCTCACTCGCTGACCCGAGCCCTCACTCGCTGACCCAACCCCTCACTCGCTGACCCGAGCTCACACTCGCTGACCCGAGCTCACACTCGCTGACCCGAGCTCACACTCACTGACCCGAGCCTTCACTTGCTGACCCGAGCTCACACTCGCTGACCCGAGCCATCACTCACTGACACGAGCTCACACTCGCTGACCCGACCCCTCACTCGCTGACCCGAGCCTTCACTCGCTGACCCGAGCTCACACTCGCTGACCCGAGCCTTCACTCGCTGACCCGAGCTCGCGCTCGCTGACCCGAGCCTTCACTCGCTGACCCGAGCTCACACTCGCTGACCCGAGCTAACTTTCGCTGACCCGTGACCTCATTCGTTGACCCGAGCTCACACTCGCTGACCCGAGCTCACACTCGCTGACCCCAGCCTTCACGCGCTGACTCGAGTCTTCACTCGCTGACCCGAGCTCACACTCGCTGACCCGAGCCTTCACTCGCTGACCCGAGCCTTCACTCGCTGACCCGAGCCTTCACTCGCTGACCCGAGCTCACACTCGCTGATCCGAGCCCTCACTCGCTGACCCGAGCCTTCACTCGCTGACCCGAGCCTTCACTCGCTGACCCGAGCTCACACTCGCTGACCTGAGCTCACACTCGCTGACCCGAGCCTTCACTCGCTGACCCGAGCCTTCACTCGCTGACCCGAGTCTTCACTCGCTGACCCGAGCTCACACTCGCTGACCCGAGACTTCACTCGCTGACCCGAGTCTTCACTCGCTGGCCTGAGCTCACACTTGCTGACCCGAGCCTTCATTCGCTGACCCGAGTCTTCACTCGCTGACCCGAGCTCACACTCGCTGACCCAAACATTCACTCGCTGACCCGAGCTCAGACCCGCTGACCCGAGCTCACACTCGATGACCCGAGCTCACACTGGCTGACCCGAACCTTCACTCGCCGACCCGAGCTCACACTCGCTGACGCGAGCTCAGACTCGATGACCCGAGCTCACACTGGCTGACCCGAGCCTTCACTCGCTGACCCGAGCTCACACTCGCTGATCCGAGCCGTCACTCGCTGACCCGAGCCTTCACTCGCTGCCCCGAGCTCACATTCGCTGACCCGAGCTCACACTCGCTGCCCCGAGCCCACACTCGCTGACCCGAGCTCTCACTCGCTGACCCGAGCCTTCACTCGCTGACCCGAGCTAACTTTCGCTGACCCGAGCCTTCACTCGCTGACCCGAGCCCTCACTCGCTGACCCGACCCCTCACTCGCTGACCCGAGCTCACACTCGCTGACCCGCGCTCACACTCGCTGACCCGAGCTCACACTCGCTGACCCGAGCCTTCACTCGCTGACCCGAGCTCACACTCGCTGAACCGAGCCATCACTCACTGACCCGAGCTCACACTCGCTGACACGACCCCTCACTCGCTGACCCGAGCTCACACTCGCTGACCCGAGCTCACACTCGCTGAGCCGATTCTTCACTCGCTGACCCGAGCTCACACTCGCTGACCCGAGCTCACACTTGCTGACCCAAGCTCACACTTGCTGACCCAAGCTCACACTTGCTGACCCAAGCTCACACTCGCTGAACCGAGCTCACACTCGCTGACCCCAGCCTTCACTCGCTGCCCCGAGCTCACACTCGCTGACCCGAGCTCTCACTCGCTGACTCGAGTCTTCACTCGCTGACCCGAGCTCACACTCGCTGACCCGAGCTCACACTCGCTGACCCGAGCCTTCACTCGCTGACCCGAGCCTTCACTCGCTGACCCGAGCCTTCACTCGCTGACCCGAGCTCACACTCGCTGACCCGAGCCTTCACTCGCTGGCCCGAGCTCACACTTGCTGACCCAAGCCTTCACTCGCTGACCCGAGTCTTCACTCGCTGACCCGAGCCTTCACTCGCTGACCCGAGCTCACACTCGCTGACCCGAGCCTTCACTCGCTGGCCCGAGCTCACACTTGCTGACCCAAGCCTTCACTCGCTGACCCGAGTCTTCACTCGCTGACACGAGCTCACACTCGCTGATCTGAGTCTTCACTCGCTGACCCGAGCTCACGCTCGCTGACCCGAGCTCACGCTCGCTGACCCAAACATTCACTTGCTGACCCGAGCTCAGACCCGCTGACCCGAGCTCACACTCGATGACCGGAGCTCACACTGGCTGACCCGAGCCTTCACTCGCTGACCCGAGTTCACACTCGCTGACCCGAGCTCAGACTCGCTGACCCGAGCTCACACTGGCTGACCCGAGCCTTCACTCGCTGACCCGAGCTCACACTCGCTGATCCGAGCCGTCACTCGCTGACCCGAGCCTTCACTCGCTGCCCCGAGCTCACACTCGCTGACCCGAGCTCTCACTCGCTGACCCGAGCCTTCACTCGCTGACCCGAGCCTTCACTCGCTGACCCGAGCTCACACTCGCTGACCCGAGCTCACACTCGCTGACCCGAGCTCACACTCGCTGAACCGAGCTCACACTCGCTGACCCCAGCCTTCACTCGCTGCCCCGAGCTCACACTCGCTGACCCGAGCTCTCACTCGCTGACTCGAGTCTTCACTCGCTGACCCGAGCTCACACTCGCTGACCCGAGCTCACACTCGCTGACCCGAGCCTTCACTCGCTGACCCGAGCCTTCACTCGCTGACCCGAGCCTTCACTCGCTGACCCGAGCCTTCACTCGCTGACCCGAGCTCACACTCGCTGATCTGAGCCTTCACTCGCTGACCCGAGCCTTCACTCGCTGACCGGGGCCCTCACTCGCTAACCCGAGCGCACACTCACTGACCCGAGCTCACACTCGCTGACCCGATCTCACACTCGCTGACCCGAGCCCTCACTCGCTGACCCGAGCTCACACTCGCTGATCCGAGCTCACACTCGCTGATCCTAGCATTCACTCACTGACCCGAGCTCACACTCGCTGACCCGAGCTCACACTCGCTGATCCGAGCTCACACTCGCTGACCCGAAAATACACTCGCTGACCCGAGCTCACACTCGCTGACCCGAGCTCTCACTCGCTGACCCGAGCTCACGCTCGCTGACCCGAGCCTTCACTCGCTGACCCGAGCGCTCACTCGCTGACCCGAGCCTTCACTCGCTGACCCGCGCTCACAGTCGCTGACCCGAGCCTTCACTCGCTATCCCGAACCTTCACTCGCTGACCCGAGCTCACACTCGCTGACCCGAGCTCGCACTCGCTGACCCGAGCCTTCACTCGCTGACCCGAGCCTTCACTCGCTGATCCGAGCTCTCACTCGCTGACCCGAGGTCTCACTCGTTGACTCGAGCTCTCACTCTCTGACCCGAGCTCACAGTCACTGACCCGAACCCTCACTCGCTGACCCGAGCTCACACTTGCTGACCCGAGTCTTCACTCGCTGACCTGAGCTCACACTTGCTGACCCGAGTCTTCACTCGCTGACCCGAGCTCACACTTGCTGACCCGAGTCTTCACTCGCTGACCCGAGCTCACACTTGCTGACCCGAGTCTTCACTCGCTGACCCGAGCTCACACTCGCTGATCTGAGCCTTCACTCGCTGACCCGAGCTCACGCTCGCTGACTCGAGCTCACGCTCGCTGACCCAAACATTCACTTGCTGACCCGAGCTCAGACCCGCTGACCCGAGCTCACACTCGACCCGAGTTCACACTGGCTGACCCGAGCCTTCACTCGCTGACCCGAGCTCACACTCGCTGACCCGAGCTCAGACTCGATGACCCGAGCTCACACTGGCTAACCCGAGCCTTCACTCGCTGACCTGAGCTCAGACTCGCTGATCCGAGCCGTCACTCGCTGACCCGAGCCTTCACTCGCTGCCCCGAGCTCACATTCGCTGACCCGAGCTCACACTCGCTGACCCGAGCCTTCACTCGCTGCCCCGAGCCCACACTCGCTGACCCGAGCTCTCACTCGCTGACCCGAGCCTTCACTCGCTGACCCGAGCTAACTTTCGCGGACCCGAGCCTTCACTCGCTGACCCGAGCCCTCACTCGCTGACCCGACCCCTCACTCGCTGACCCGAGCTCACACTCGCTGACCCGACCCCTCACTCGCTGACCCGAGCCTTCACTCGCTGACCCGAGCTCACACTCGCTGACCCGAGCCATCACTCGCTGACCCGAGCTCGCACTCGCTGACCCGAGCCTTCACTCGCTGACCCGACCCCTCACTCGCTGACCTGAGCCTTCACTCGCTGACCCGAGCAACTTTCGCTGACCCGTGACCTCACACGTTGACCCGAGCTCACACTCGCTGACCCGAGCTCACACTCGCTGATCCGAGCCCTCACTCGCTGATCCGAGCCCTCACTCGCTGATCCGAGCCCTCACTCGCTGACCCGAGCCTTCACTCGCTGACCCGAGCCATCACTCGCTGACCCGAGCTCACACTCGCTGACCTGAGCTCACACTCGCTGACCCGAGCCTTCACTCGCTGAACCGAGTCTTCACTCGCTGACCCGAGCTCACACTCGCTGATCTGAGCCTTCACTCGCTGACCCGAGCTCACGCTCGCTGAATCGAGCTCACACTCGATGACCCGAGCTCACACTGGCTGACCCGAACCTTCACTCGCTGACCCGAGCTCACACTCGCTGACCCGAGCTCAGACTCGATGACCCGAGCTCAGACTCGATGACCCGAGCCTTCACTCGCTGCCCCGAGCTCACATTCGCTGGCCCGAGCTCACACTCGCTGACCCGAACCTTCACTCGCTGACCCGAGCTCACACTCGCTGACCCGAGCTCAGACTCGATGACCCGAGCCTTCACTCGCTGCCCCGAGCTCACATTCGCTGGCCCGAGCTCACACTCGCTGACCCGAGCCTTCACTCGCTGCCCCGAGCCCACAATCGCTGACCCGAGCTCTCACTCGCTGAACCGAGCCTTCACTCGCTGACCCGAGCTAACTTTCGCTGACCCGAGCCTTCACTCGCTGACCCGAGCCCTCACTCGCTGACCCAAGCCCTCACTCGCTGACCCGAGTCTTCACTCGCTGACCCGAGCTCACACTCGCTGACCCGAGCTCACACTCGCTGACCCGAGCCCTCACTCACTGACCCGAGCCTTCACTCGCAGACCCGAGCCTTCACACGCTGACCCGAGCTCACACTCGCTGACCCGAGACCTCACTCGCTGATCCGAACTCTCACTCGCTGACCCGAGCTCACACTCGCTGACCCGAGCTCTCACTCGCTGACCCGAGCTCTCACTCGCTGACCCGAGGTCTCACTCGCTGACCCGAGCTCACACTCGCTGACCCGAGCTCACACTCGCTGACCCGAGCCTTCACTCGCTGTCCCGAACCTTCACTCGCTGACCCGATCTCACACTCGCTGACCCGATCTCACACTCGCTGACCCGAGCCCTCACTCGCTGACCCGAGCTCACACTCGCTGACCTGAGCTCACTTTCGCTGACCCGAGCCTTCACTCGCTGACCCGAGCCTTCACTCGCTGACCCGAGCCCTCACTCGCTGACCCGAGCCTTCACTCGCTGACCCGAGCCTTCACTCGCTGACCCGAGCCTTCACACGCTGACCCGAGCCTTCACACGCTGACCCGAGTCTTCACTCGCTGACCCTAGCTCACATTCGCTGACCCGAGCTCACACTCACTGACCCGAGCTCACACTCGCTGACCCGAGCTCTCACTCGCTGACCCGAGGTCTCACTCATTGACCCGAGCTAACACTTGCTGACCCGAGCTCACAGTCGCTGACCTGAGCCTTCACTCGCTGTCCCGAACCCTCACTCGCTGACCCGAGCCCACACTCGCTGACCCGAGCTCTCACTCGCTGACCCGAGCTCTCACTCGCTGACCCGAGGTCTCACTCATTGACCCGAGCTAACACTTGCTGACCCGAGCTCACAGTCGCTGACCCGAGCCTTCACTCGCTGTCCCGAACCCTCACTCGCTGACCCGAGCCCACACTCGCTGACCCGAGCTCACACTCGTTGACCCGAGCTCTCACTCGCTGACCCGAGCTCTCACTCGCTGACCCGAGATCACACTCGCTGACCCGAGCTCACACTCGCTGATCCGAGCATTCACTCGCTGACCCGAGCTCACACTCACTGACATGAGCTCACACTTGCTGACCAGAGCTCACAATCGCTGATCCAAGCTCACACTCGCTGACCCGAGCCATCACTCGCTGACCCGAGCCCTCACTCGCTGACCCGAGCCCTCACTCGCTGACCCGAGCCCTAACTCGCTGACCCGAGCCCTAACTCGCTGACCCGAGCTCACACTCGCTGACCCGAGCTCACACTCGCTGACCCGAGCCCTCACTCGCTGACCCGAGCCTTCACTCGCAGACCCGAGCCTTCACTCGCTGACCCGAGCCCTCAATCGCTGACCCGAGCACACACTCGCTGATCCGAGCTCACACTCGCTGACCCGAGCCCTCACACGCTGACCCGAGCTCACACTCGCTGACCCGAGCTCAGACTCACTGACCCGAGCTCACACGCGCTGACCCGAGCTCTCACTCGCTGACCCGAGCTCTCACTCGCTGACCCGAGCTCACAGTCGCTGACCCGAGCCTTCACTCGCTGTCCCGAACCCTCACTCGCTGACCCGAGCTCACACTCGCTGACCCGAGCTCACAACCGCTGACCCGATCTCACACTCGCTGACCCGATCTCTCACTCGCTGACCGGCCCCTCACTCGCTGACCCGAGCCCTCACTCGCTGGCCCGAGCCTTCACACGCTGACCCGAGCTCACACTCGCTGACCCGAGCCGTCAGTCGCTGACCCGAGCTCACACTCGCTGACCCGAGGTCTCACTCGCTGACCCGAGCTCACACTCGCTGACCCGAGCTCACACTCGCTGACCCGAGCCTTCACTCGCTGTCCCGAACCTTCACTCGCTGACCCGATCTCACATTCGCTGACCCGATCTCATACTCGCTGACCCGAGCCCTCACTCGCTGACCCGAGCCCTCACTCGCTGACCCGAGCTCACACTCGCTGATCCGAACTTACACTCGCTGACCCGAGCTCACACTCGCTGATCCGAACTTACACTCGCTGACCCGAGCTCACACTCGCTGACCCGAGCTCACACTCGCTGATCCGAGCTCACACTCGCTGACCCGAGCTCACACTCGCTGACCCAAGCTCACACTCGCTGATCCGAACTTACACTCGCTGACCCGAGCTCACACTCGCTGACCCGTGATCTCACTCGCTGTCCCGAGCTCACACTCGCTGACCCAAGCCTTCACTCGCTGACCCTAACTCACATTCGCTGACCCGAGCTCACACTCGCTGACCCGAGCTCACACTCGCTGACCCGAGCTCTCACTCGCTGACCCGACCTCACACTCACTGACCCGAGATCACACTCGCTGACCTGAGCCTTCACTCGCTGACCCGAGCTCGCACTCGCTGACCTGAGCTCACACTCGCTGACCCGAGATCACACTCGCTGACCCGAGCTTTCACTCGCTGACCCGAGCTCACACTCGCTGACCTGAGCTCACACTCGCTAACCCGAGGTCACACTCGCTGACCCGAGCCTTCACTCGCTGACCCGAGCTCACACTCGCTGACCCGAGCTCACACTCACTTAACCGAGCTCACACTCACTGACCCGAGATCACACTCGCTGACCCGAGCCTTCACTCGCTGACCCGAGCCTTCACTCGCTGACCCGAACCTTCACTCGCTGACCCGAGCTGACACTCGCTGACCCGATCTCACAATCGCTGACCCGAGCTCACACTCGCTGATCCGAGCTCACACTCGCTGACCCGAGCCCTCACTCGCTGACCCAAGCCCTCACTCGCTGATCCGAGCCCTCACTCGCTGACCCGAGCTCACACTCGCTGAGCCGAGCTCACACTCGCTGATCCGAACTCACACTCGCTGACCCTAACATTCACTCGCTGATCCGAGCTCTCACTCACTCACCCGAGCTCTCACTCACTGACCCGAGCTCTCACTCGCTGATCCGAGCCTTCACACGCTGATCCGAGCCTTCACACGCTGACCCGAGCTCACACTCGCTGACCCGAGCTCACACTCGTTGACCCGAGCTCTCACTCGCTGACCCGAGCTCTCACTCGCTGGCCTGAGCTCACACTCGCTGACCCGAGCTCACAGTCGCTGACCCGAGCCTTCACTCGCTGATCCAAGCTCACCATTGCTGACCCGAGCTCACACATGCTGACCCGAGATCACACTCGCTGACCCGAGCTCACACTCGCTGATCCTCGCATTCACTCATTGACCCGAGCTCACACTCGCTGACCCGAGCTCACACTCGCTGATCGAAGCTCACACTCGCTGACCCGAGCCTTCACTCGCTGACCCGAGCTCACACTCGCTGACCCGAGCCGTCAGTTGCTGACCCGAGCTCAATCTCGCTGACCCGAGCCTTCACTCACTGACCCGAGCTCTCACTCGCTGACCTGAGCTCACACTCGCTGATCCGAGAATTCACTCACTGACCCAAGCTCACACTCGCTGACCCGAGCTCTCACTCGCTGACCCGAGGTCTCACTCGCTGACCCGAGCTCACACTCGCTGACCCGATCTCACACTCGCTGACCCGAGCCTTCACTCGCTGTCCCGAACCTTCACTCGCTGACCCGATCTCACACTCGCTGACCCGATCTCACACTCGCAGACCCGAGCCCTCACTCGCTGACCCGAGCTCACATTCGCTGATCCGAGCTCACACTCCCTGACCCGAGCCCTCACTCGCTGACCCGAGCCCTCACTCGCTGACCCGAGCCCTCACTCGCTGCCCCGAGCCCTCACTCGCTGACCCGAGCTCACACTCGCTGATCCGAACTTACACTCGCTGACCCGAGCTCACACTCGCTGACCCGAGCTCACACTCGCTGACCCGAGCTCACACTCGCTGACCCGAGCCTTCACTCGCTGACCCGAGCTCACACTCGCTGACCCGAGCTCACACTCGCAAACCCGAGCTCACACTCGCTGACCCGAGATCACACTCGCTGACCCGAGCCTTCACTCACTGACCCGAGCTCACACTCGCAGACCCGAGCTCTCACTCGCTGTCCCGAACCTTCACTCGCTGACCCGAGCTGACACTCGCTGACCCGATCTCACAATCGCTGACCCGAGCTCACACTCGCTTATCCGAGCTCACACTCGCTGACCCGAGCCCTCACTCGCTGACCCGAGCCCTCACTCGCTGACCCGAGCTCACACTCGCTGATCCGAACTCACACTCGCTGACCCGAACATTTCCTCGCTGATCCGAGCTCTCACTCGCTCACCCGAGCTCTCACTCACTGACCCGAGCTCTCACTCGCTGACCCGAGCCTTCACTCACTGACCCGAGCTCACACTCGCAGACCCGAGCTCTCCCTCGCTGTCCCGAACCTTCACTCGCTGACCCGATCTCACAACCGCTGACCCGATCTCACATTCGCTGACCCGATCTCTCACTCGCTGACCCGACCCCTCACTCGCTGACCCGAGCCCTCACTCGCTGGCCCGAGCCTTCACACGCTGACCCGAGCTCACACTCGCTGACCCGAGCCGTCAGTCGCTGACCCGAGCTCACACTCACTGACCCGAAGTCTCACTCGCTGACCCGAGCTCACACTCGCTGACCCGAGCTCACACTCGCTGACCCGAGCCTTCACTCGCTGTCCCGAACCTTCACTCGCTGACCCGATCTCACATTCGCTGACCCGATCTCACACTCGCTGACCCGAGCCCTCACTCGCTGACCCGAGCCGTCACTCGCTGACCCGAGCCCTCACTCGCTGACCCGAGCTCACACTCGCTGATCCGAACTTACACTCGCTGACCCGAGCTCACACTCGCTGACCCGAGCTCACACTCGCTGACGCTGACCCGAGCTCACGCTTGCTGACCCGAGCTCACACTCGCTGACGCGAGCTCTCACTCGCTGATCCGAACTTACACTCGCTGACCCGAGCTCACACTCGCTGACCCGAGCTCACACTCGCTGACCCAAGCTCACACTCGCTGATCCGAACTTACACTCGCTGACCCGAGCTCACACTCGCTGACCCGTGATCTCACTCGCTGTCCCGAGCTCACACTCGCTGACCCAAGCCTTCACTCGCTGACCCTAGCTCACATTCGCTGACTCGAGCTCACTCTCGCTGACCCGAGCTCACACTCACTGACCCGAGCTCTCACTCGCTGACCCGACCTCACACTCGCTGACCCGAGATCACACTCGCTGACCCGAGCCTTCACTCGCTGACCCGAGCTCACACTCGCTGACCCGAGCTCACACTCGCTGACCCGAGATCACACTCGCTGACCCGAGCCTTCACTCGCTGACCCGAGCTCACACTCGCTGACCTGAGCTCACACTCGCTGACCCGAGGTCACACTCGCTGACCCGAGGTCACACTCGCTGACCCGAGCCTTCACTCGCTGACCTGAGCTCACACTCGCTGAACCGAGCTCACACTCACTTAACCGAGCTCACACTCACTGACCCGAGATCACACTCGCTGACCCGAGCCTTCACTCGCTGACCCGAGCTGACACTCGCTGACCCGATCTCACAATCGCTGACCCGAGCTCACACTCGCTGACCCGAGCTCACACTCGCAAACCCGAGCTCACACTCGCTGACCCGAGATCACACTCGCTGACCCGAGCCTTCACTCACTGACCCGAGCTCACACTCGCAGACCCGAGCTCTCACTCGCTGTCCCGAACCTTCACTCGCTGACCCGATCTCACAACCGCTGACCCGATCTCACATTCGCTGACCCGATCTCTCACTCGCTGACCCGACCCCTCACTCGCTGACCCGAGCCCTCACTCGCTGGCCCGAGCCTTCACACGCTGACCCGAGCTCACACTCGCTGACCCGAGCCGTCAGTCGCTGACCCGAGCTCACACTCACTGACCCGAAGTCTCACTCGCTGACCCGAGCTCACACTCGCTGACCCGAGCTCACACTCGCTGACCCGAGCCTTCACTCGCTGTCCCGAACCTTCACTCGCTGACCCGATCTCACATTCGCTGACCCGATCTCACATTCGCTGACCCGATCTCACACTCGCTGACCCGAGCCCTCACTCGCTGACCCGAGCCTTCACTCGCTGACCCGAGCCCTCACTCGCTGACCCGAGCCCTCACTCGCTGACCCGAGCCCTCACTCGCTGACCCGAGCTCACACTCGCTGATCCGAACTTACACTCGCTGACCCGAGCTCACACTCGCTGACCCTGACCCGAGCTCACACTTGCTGACCCGAGCTCACACTCGCTGACGCGAGCTCTCACTCGCTGATCCGAACTTACACTCGCTGACCCGAGCTCACACTCGCTGACCCGAGCTCACACTCGCTGACCCAAGCTCACACTCGCTGATCCGAACTTACACTCGCTGACCCGAGCTCACACTCGCTGACCCGTGATCTCACTCGCTGTCCCGAGCTCACACTCGCTGACCCAAGCCTTCACTCGCTGACCCTAGCTCACATTCGCTGACTCGAGCTCACTCTCGCTGACCCGAGCTCACACTCACTGACCCGAGCTCTCACTCGCTGACCCGACCTCACACTCGCTGACCCGAGATCACACTCGCTGACCCGAGCCTTCACTCGCTGACCCGAGCTCACACTCGCTGACCCGAGCTCACACTCGCTGACCCGAGATCACACTCGCTGACCCGAGCCTTCACTCGCTGACCCGAGCTCACACTCGCTGACCTGAGCTCACACTCGCTAACCCGAGGTCACACTCGCTGACCCGAGCCTTCACTCGCTGACCTGAGCTCACACTCGCTGAACCGAGCTCACACTCACTTAACCGAGCTCACACTCACTGACCCGAGATCACACTCGCTGACCCGAGCCTTCACTCGCTGACCCGAGCCTTCACTCGCTGACCCGAACCTTCACTCGCTGACCCGAGCTGACACTCGCTGACCCGATCTCACAATCGCTGACCCGAGCTCACACTCGCTGATCCGAGCTCACACTCGCTGACCCGAGCCCTCACTCGCTGACCCAAGCCCTCACTCGCTGATCCGAGCCCTCACTCGCTGACCCGAGCTCACACTCGCTGAGCCGAGCTCACACTCGCTGATCCGAACTCACACTCGCTGACCCTAACATTCACTCGCTGATCCGAGCTCTCACTCACTCACCCGAGCTCTCACTCACTGACCCGAGCTCTCACTCGCTGATCCGAGCCTTCACACGCTGATCCGAGCCTTCACACGCTGACCCGAGCTCACACTCGCTGACCCGAGCTCACACTCGTTGACCCGAGCTCTCACTCGCTGACCCGAGCTCTCACTCGCTGGCCTGAGCTCACACTCGCTGACCCGAGCTCACAGTCGCTGACCCGAGCCTTCACTCGCTGATCCAAGCTCACCCTTGCTGACCCGAGCTCACACATGCTGACCCGAGATCACACTCGCTGACCCGAGCTCACACTCGCTGATCCTCGCATTCACTCATTGACCCGAGCTCACACTCGCTGACCCGAGCTCACACTCGCTGATCGAAGCTCACACTCGCTGACCCGAGCCTTCACTCGCTGACCCGAGCTCACACTCGCTGACCCGAGCCGTCAGTTGCTGACCCGAGCTCAATCTCGCTGACCCGAGCCTTCACTCACTGACCCGAGCTCTCACTCGCTGACCTGAGCTCACACTCGCTGATCCGAGAATTCACTCACTGACCCAAGCTCACACTCGCTGACCCGAGCTCTCACTCGCTGACCCGAGGTCTCACTCGCTGACCCGAGCTCACACTCGCTGACCCGATCTCACACTCGCTGACCCGAGCCTTCACTCGCTGTCCCGAACCTTCACTCGCTGACCCGATCTCACACTCGCTGACCCGATCTCACACTCGCAGACCCGAGCCCTCACTCGCTGACCCGAGCTCACATTCGCTGATCCGAGCTCACACTCCCTGACCCGAGCCCTCACTCGCTGACCCGAGCCCTCACTCGCTGACCCGAGCCCTCACTCGCTGCCCCGAGCCCTCACTCGCTGACCCGAGCTCACACTCGCTGATCCGAACTTACACTCGCTGACCCGAGCTCACACTCGCTGACCCGAGCTCACACTCGCTGACCCGAGCTCACACTCGCTGACCCGAGCCTTCACTCGCTGACCCGAGCTCACACTCGCTGACCCGAGGTCACACTCGCAAACCCGAGCTCACACTCGCTGACCCGAGATCACACTCGCTGACCCGAGCCTTCACTCACTGACCCGAGCTCACACTCGCAGACCCGAGCTCTCACTCGCTGTCCCGAACCTTCACTCGCTGACCCGAGCTGACACTCGCTGACCCGATCTCACAATCGCTGACCCGAGCTCACACTCGCTTATCCGAGCTCACACTCGCTGACCCGAGCCCTCACTCGCTGACCCGAGCCCTCACTCGCTGACCCGAGCTCACACTCGCTGATCCGAACTCACACTCGCTGACCCGAACATTTCCTCGCTGATCCGAGCTCTCACTCGCTCACCCGAGCTCTCACTCACTGACCCGAGCTCTCACTCGCTGACCCGAGCTCACACTCGCTGACCCGAGCTCACACTCGCTGATCCGAACTCACACTCGCTGACCCGAGCTCACACTCGCTGACCCGTGCTCTCACTCGCTGTCCCGAGCTCACACTCGCTGACCCAAGCCTTCACTCGCTGACCCTAGCTCACATTCGCTGACCCGAGCTCACACTCGCTGACCCGAGCTCACACTCGCTGACCCGAGCTCTCACTCGCTGACCCGAGCTCTCACTCGCTGACCCGAGCTCTCACTCGCTGACCCGAGATCACACTCGCTGACCCGAGCCTTCACTCGTTGACCCGAGCCTTCACTCGCTGACCCGAGCTCACACTCGCTGACCCGAGCTCTCACTCGCTGACCCGAGGTCTCACTCATTGACCCGAGCTAACACTTGCTGACCCGAGCTCACAGTCGCTGACCCGAGCCTTCACTCGCTGTCCCGAACCCCCACTCGCTGACCCGAGCTCACACCCGCTGACCCGAGCTCACACTCGCTGACCCGAGCCCTCACTCGCTGACCCGAGCCCTCACTCGCTGACCCGAGCTCACACTCGCTGATCCGAGCTCACACTCGCTGACCCGAGCCCTCACTCGCTGACCCGAGCCCTCACTCGCTGACCCGAGCTCTCACTCGCTGACCCGAGCTCACACTCGCTGATCCGAGCTCACTCTCGCTGACCCGAGATCACACTCGCTGACCCGAGCCTTCACTCGCTGACCTGAGCTCACACTCGCTGACCTGAGCTCACACTCGCTAACCCGAGCTCACACTCGCTGACCCGAGCTCACACTCGCTTACCCGAGCTCACACTCGCCGACCCGAGATCACACTCGCTGACCTGAGCCTTCACTCACTGACCCGAGCTCACATTCGCTGACCCGAGCTCACACTCGCTGGCCCGAGCTCTCACTCGCTGACCCAAGGTCTCGCTCATTGACCCGAGCTAGCACTTGCTGACCCGAGCTCTCAGTCGCTGACCCGAGCCTTCACTCGCTGTCCTGATCCCTCACTCACTGACCCGAGCTCACACTCGCTGACCCGAGCCCTCACTCGCTGACCCGAGCCCTCACTCGCTGACCCGAGCTCACACTCGCTGACCTGAGCTCACACTCGCTGACCCGAGCTCACACTCGCTGACCCGAGCTCACACTCGCTGATCCGAGCTCACACTCGCTGACCCGAACATTCACTTGCTGACCAGAGCTCACACTCGCTGACCCGAGCTCTCAATGGCTGACCTGAGCTCACACTCGCTGACCCGAGCATTCACTCGCTGACCCGAGCTCACACTCGCTGACCCGAACTCACACTCGCTAACCCGAGCTTACACTCGCTCACCCGAGCTCACACTCGCTGACCCGAGCCCTCACTCGCTGACCCAAGCCCTCACTCGCTGATCCGAGCCCTCACTCGCTGACCCGAGCTCACACTCGCTGAGCCGAGCTCACACTCGCTGATCCGAACTCACACTCGCTGACCCTAACATTCACTCGCTGATCCGAGCTCTCACTCACTCACCCGAGCTCTCACTCACTGACCCGAGCTCTCACTCGCTGATCCGAGCCTTCACACGCTGATCCGAGCCTTCACACGCTGACCCGAGCTCACACTCGCTGACCCGAGCTCACACTCGTTGACCCGAGCTCTCACTCGCTGACCCGAGCTCTCACTCGCTGGCCTGAGCTCACACTCGCTGACCCGAGCTCACAGTCGCTGACCCGAGCCTTCACTCGCTGATCCAAGCTCACCCTTGCTGACCCGAGCTCACACACGCTGACCCGAGATCACACTCGCTGACCCGAGCTCACACTCGCTGATCCTCGCATTCACTCATTGACCCGAGCTCACACTCGCTGACCCGAGCTCACACTCGCTGATCGAAGCTCACACTCGCTGACCCGAGCCTTCACTCGCTGACCCGAGCTCACACTCGCTGACCCGAGCCGTCAGTTGCTGACCCGAGCTCAATCTCGCTGACCCGAGCCTTCACTCGCTGACCCGAGCTCTCACTCGCTGACCTGAGCTCACACTCGCTGATCTGAGAATTCACTCACTGACCCAAGCTCACACTCGCTGACCCGAGCTCTCACTCGCTGACCCGAGGTCTCACTCGCTGACCCGAGCTCACACTCGCTGACCCGATCTCACATTTGCTGACCCGAGCCTTCACTCGCTGTCCCGAACCTTCACTCGCTGACCCGATCTCACACTCGCTGACCCGATCTCACACTCGCAGACCCGAGCCCTCACTCGCTGACCCGAGCTCACATTCGCTGATCCGAGCTCACACTCCCTGACCCGAGCCCTCACTCGCTGACCCGAGCCCCCACTCGATGCCCCGAGCACTCACTCGCTGACCCGAGCTCACACTCGCTGATCCGAACTTACACTCGCTGATCCGAACTTACACTCGCTGACCCGAGCTCACACTCGCTGACCCGAGCTCACACTCGCTGACCCGAGCTCACAGTCGCTGACCCGAGCCTTCACTCGCTGACCCGAGCTCACACTCGCTGACCCGAGCTCACACTCGCAAACCCGAGCTCACACTCGATGACCCGAGTTCACACTCGCTGACCCGAGCCTTCACTCACTGACCCGAGCTCACACTCGCAGACCCGAGCTCTCACTCGCTGTCCCGAACCTTCACTTGCTGACCCGAGCTGACACTCGCTGACCCGATCTCACAATCGCTGACCCGAGCTCACACTCGCTTATCCGAGCTCACACTCGCTGACCCGTGCCCTCACTCGCTGACCCAAGCCCTCACTCGCTGACCCGAGCCCTCACTCGCTGACCCGAGCTCACACTCGCTGACCCGAGCTCACACTCGCTGATCCGAACTCACACTCGCTGACCCGAACATTTCCTCGCTGATCCGAGCTCTCACTCGCTCACCCGAGCTCTCACTCACTGACCCGAGCTCTCACTCGCTGACCCGAGCTCACACTCGCTGACCCGAGCTCACACTCGCTGATCCGAACTCACACTCGCTGACCCGAGCTCACACTCGCTGACCCGTGCTCTCACTCGCTGTCCCGAGCTCACACTCGCTGACCCAAGCCTTCAGTCGCTGACCCTAGCTCACATTCGCTGACCCGAGCTCACACTCGCTGACCCGAGCTCTCACTCGCTGACCCGAGCTCTCACTCGCTGACCCGAGCTCTCACTCGCTGACCCGAGATCACACTCGCTGACCCGAGGCTTCACTCGCTGACCCGAGCATTCACTCGCTGACCCGAGCTCACACTCGCTGACCCGAGGTCTCACTCATTGACCCGAGCTAACACTTGCTGACCCGAGCTCACAGTCGCTGACCCGAGCCTTCACTCGCTGTCCCGAACCCTCACTCGCTGACCCGAGCTCACACCCGCTGACCCGAGCTCACACTCGCTGACCCGAGCCCTCACTCGCTGACCCGAGCCCTCACTCGCTGACCCGAGCTCACACTCGCTGATCCGAGCTCACACTCGCTGACCCGAGCCCTCACTCGCTGACCCGAGCCCTCACTCGCTGACCCGAGCTCACACTCGCTGACCCGAGCTCACACTCGCTGATCCGAGCTCACTCTCGCTGACACGAGATCACACTCGCTGACCCGAGCCTTCACTCGCTGACCTGAGCTCACACTCGCTGACCTGAGCTCACACTCGCTAACCCGAGCTCACACTCGCTGACCCGAGCTCACACTCGCTTACCCGAGCTCACACTCGCCGACCCGAGATCACACTCGCTGACCTGAGCCTTCACTCACTGACCCGAGCTCACATTCGCTGACCCGAGCTCACACTCGCTGGCCCGACCTCTCACTCGCTGACCCGAGGTCTCACTCATTGACCCGAGCTAGCACTTGCTGACCCGAGCTCACAGTCGCTGACCTGAGCCTTCACTCGCTGTCCTGATCCCTCACTCGCTGACCTGAGCTCACACTCACTGACCCGAGCTCACACTCGCTGACCCGAGCCCTCACTCGCTGACCCGAGCCCTCACTCGCTGACCCGAGCTCACACTCACTGACCCGAGCTCACACTCGCTGACCCGAGCCCTCACTCGCTGACCCGAGCCCTCACTCGCTGACCCGAGCTCACACTCGCTGACCTGAGCTCACACTCGCTGACCCGAGCTCACACTCGCTGATCCGAGCTCACACTCGCTGACCCGAACATTCACTTGCTGACCAGAGCTCACACTCGCTGACCCGAGCTCTCAATGGCTGACCCGAGCTCCCACTCGCTGACCCGAGCATTCACTCGCTGACCCGAGCTCACACTCGCTGACCCGAGCTCACACTCGCTAACCCGAGCTTACACTCGCTCACCCGAGGTCTCACTCGCTGACCCGAGCTCTCACTCGCTGGCCCGAGCTCACACTCGCTGACCCGAGCCTTCACTCGCTGACCCGAACATTCACTCGCTGACCCGAGCTCACACTCGCTGACCCGAGCTCTCACTCACTGACCCGAACATTCATTCGCTGACCCGAGTTCACACTCGCTGACCCGAGCTCACACTCGCTGATCCGAGCTCAAACTCGCTGACCCGAGCCTTCACTCGCTGACCCGAGCTCACACTCGCTGACCCGAGCATTCACTCCCTGACCCGAGCTCACACTCGCTGACCCGAGCTCACACTCGCTGACCCGAGCCCTCAATCGCTGACCCGAGCTCACACTCGCTGACCCGACCCTTCACTCGCTGACCCGAGCCTTCACTCGCTGACCCGAGCTCACACTCGCTGATCCGAGCCCTCACTCGCTGACCCGAGCTCACACTCGCTGACCCGAGCATTCACTCCCTGACCCGAGCTCACACTCGCTGACCCGAGCTCACACTCGCTGACCCGAGCCCTCAATCGCTGACCCGAGCTCACACTCGCTGACCCGACCCTTCACTCGCTGACCCGAGCCTTCACTCGCTGACCCGAGCTCACACTCGCTGATCCGAGCTCACACTCGCTGACCCGAGCCCTCAATCGCTGACCCGAGCTCACACTCGCTGACCCGACCCTTCACTCGCTGACCCGAGCCTTCACTCGCTGACCCGAGCTCACACTCGCTGATCCGAGCCCTCACTCGCTGACCCGAGCTCTCACTCACTGACCCGAACATTCACTCGCTGACCCGATCTCACAATCGCTGACCCGAGCTCACACTCGCTGATCCGAGCTCACACTCGCTGACCCGAGCCCTCACTCGCTGACCCAAGCCCTCACTCGCTGATCCGAGCCCTCACTCGCTGACCCGAGCTCACACTCGCTGAGCCGAGCTCACACTCGCTGATCCGAACTCACACTCGCTGACCCTAACATTCACTCGCTGATCCGAGCTCTCACTCACTCACCCGAGCTCTCACTCACTGACCCGAGCTCTCACTCGCTGATCCGCGCCTTCACACGCTGATCCGAGCCTTCACACGCTGACCCGAGCTCACACTCGCTGACCCGAGCTCACACTCGTTGACCCGAGCTCTCACTCGCTGACCCGAGCTCTCACTCGCTGGCCTGAGCTCACACTCGCTGACCCGAGCTCACAGTCGCTGACCCGAGCCTTCACTCGCTGATCCAAGCTCACCCTTGCTGACCCGAGCTCACACATGCTGACCCGAGATCACACTCGCTGACCCGAGCTCACACTCGCTGATCCTCGCATTCACTCATTGACCCGAGCTCACACTCGCTGACCCGAGCTCACACTCGCTGATCGAAGCTCACACTCGCTGACCCGAGCCTTCACTCGCTGACCCGAGCCTTCACTCGCTGACCCGAGCTCACACTCGCTGACCCGAGCCGTCAGTTGCTGACCCGAGCTCAATCTCGCTGACCCGAGCCTTCACTCACTGACCCGAGCTCTCACTCGCTGACCTGAGCTCACACTCGCTGATCCGAGAATTCACTCACTGACCCAAGCTCACACTCGCTGACCCGAGCTCTCACTCGCTGACCCGAGGTCTCACTCGCTGACCCGAGCTCACACTCGCTGACCCGATCTCACACTCGCTGACCCGAGCCTTCACTCGCTGTCCCGAACCTTCACTCGCTGACCCGATCTCACACTCGCTGACCCGATCTCACACTCGCAGACCCGAGCCCTCACTCGCTGACCCGAGCTCACATTCGCTGATCCGAGCTCACACTCCCTGACCCGAGCCCTCACTCGCTGACCCGAGCCCTCACTCGCTGACCCGAGCCCTCACTCGCTGCCCCGAGCCCTCACTCGCTGACCCGAGCTCACACTCGCTGATCCGAACTTACACTCGCTGACCCGAGCTCACACTCGCTGACCCGAGCTCACACTCGCTGACCCGAGCTCACACTCGCTGACCCGAGCCTTCACTCGCTGACCCGAGCTCACACTCGCTGACCCGAGGTCACACTCGCAAACCCGAGCTCACACTCGCTGACCCGAGATCACACTCGCTGACCCGAGCCTTCACTCACTGACCCGAGCTCACACTCGCAGACCCGAGCTCTCACTCGCTGTCCCGAACCTTCACTCGCTGACCCGAGCTGACACTCGCTGACCCGATCTCACAATCGCTGACCCGAGCTCACACTCGCTTATCCGAGCTCACACTCGCTGACCCGAGCCCTCACTCGCTGACCCGAGCCCTCACTCGCTGACCCGAGCTCACACTCGCTGATCCGAACTCACACTCGCTGACCCGAACATTTCCTCGCTGATCCGAGCTCTCACTCGCTCACCCGAGCTCTCACTCACTGACCCGAGCTCTCACTCGCTGACCCGAGCTCACACTCGCTGACCCGAGCTCACACTCGCTGATCCGAACTCACACTCGCTGACCCGAGCTCACACTCGCTGACCCGTGCTCTCACTCGCTGTCCCGAGCTCACACTCGCTGACCCAAGCCTTCACTCGCTGACCCTAGCTCACATTCGCTGACCCGAGCTCACACTCGCTGACCCGAGCTCACACTCGCTGACCCGAGCTCTCACTCGCTGACCCGAGCTCTCACTCGCTGACCCGAGCTCTCACTCGCTGACCCGAGATCACACTCGCTGACCCGAGCCTTCACTCGTTGACCCGAGCCTTCACTCGCTGACCCGAGCTCACACTCGCTGACCCGAGCTCTCACTCGCTGACCCGAGGTCTCACTCATTGACCCGAGCTAACACTTGCTGACCCGAGCTCACAGTCGCTGACCCGAGCCTTCACTCGCTGTCCCGAACCCCCACTCGCTGACCCGAGCTCACACCCGCTGACCCGAGCTCACACTCGCTGACCCGAGCCCTCACTCGCTGACCCGAGCCCTCACTCGCTGACCCGAGCTCACACTCGCTGATCCGAGCTCACACTCGCTGACCCGAGCCCTCACTCGCTGACCCGAGCCCTCACTCGCTGACCCGAGCTCTCACTCGCTGACCCGAGCTCACACTCGCTGATCCGAGCTCACTCTCGCTGACCCGAGATCACACTCGCTGACCCGAGCCTTCACTCGCTGACCTGAGCTCACACTCGCTGACCTGAGCTCACACTCGCTAACCCGAGCTCACACTCGCTGACCCGAGCTCACACTCGCTTACCCGAGCTCACACTCGCCGACCCGAGATCACACTCGCTGACCTGAGCCTTCACTCACTGACCCGAGCTCACATTCGCTGACCCGAGCTCACACTCGCTGGCCCGAGCTCTCACTCGCTGACCCGAGGTCTCGCTCATTGACCCGAGCTAGCACTTGCTGACCCGAGCTCTCAGTCGCTGACCCGAGCCTTCACTCGCTGTCCTGATCCCTCACTCACTGACCCGAGCTCACACTCGCTGACCCGAGCCCTCACTCGCTGACCCGAGCCCTCACTCGCTGACCCGAGCTCACACTCGCTGACCTGAGCTCACACTCGCTGACCCGAGCTCACACTCGCTGACCCGAGCTCACACTCGCTGATCCGAGCTCACACTCGCTGACCCGAACATTCACTTGCTGACCAGAGCTCACACTCGCTGACCCGAGCTCTCAATGGCTGACCTGAGCTCACACTCGCTGACCCGAGCATTCACTCGCTGACCCGAGCTCACACTCGCTGACCCGAACTCACACTCGCTAACCCGAGCTTACACTCGCTCACCCGAGCTCACACTCGCTGACCCGAGCCCTCACTCGCTGACCCAAGCCCTCACTCGCTGATCCGAGCCCTCACTCGCTGACCCGAGCTCACACTCGCTGAGCCGAGCTCACACTCGCTGATCCGAACTCACACTCGCTGACCCTAACATTCACTCGCTGATCCGAGCTCTCACTCACTCACCCGAGCTCTCACTCACTGACCCGAGCTCTCACTCGCTGATCCGAGCCTTCACACGCTGATCCGAGCCTTCACACGCTGACCCGAGCTCACACTCGCTGACCCGAGCTCACACTCGTTGACCCGAGCTCTCACTCGCTGACCCGAGCTCTCACTCGCTGGCCTGAGCTCACACTCGCTGACCCGAGCTCACAGTCGCTGACCCGAGCCTTCACTCGCTGATCCAAGCTCACCCTTGCTGACCCGAGCTCACACACGCTGACCCGAGATCACACTCGCTGACCCGAGCTCACACTCGCTGATCCTCGCGTTCACTCATTGACCCGAGCTCACACTCGCTGACCCGAGCTCACACTCGCTGATCGAAGCTCACACTCGCTGACCCGAGCCTTCACTCGCTGACCCGAGCTCACACTCGCTGACCCGAGCCGTCAGTTGCTGACCCGAGCTCAATCTCGCTGACCCGAGCCTTCACTCGCTGACCCGAGCTCTCACTCGCTGACCTGAGCTCACACTCGCTGATCTGAGAATTCACTCACTGACCCAAGCTCACACTCGCTGACCCGAGCTCTCACTCGCTGACCCGAGGTCTCACTCGCTGACCCGAGCTCACACTCGCTGACCCGATCTCACATTTGCTGACCCGAGCCTTCACTCGCTGTCCCGAACCTTCACTCGCTGACCCGATCTCACACTCGCTGACCCGATCTCACACTCGCAGACCCGAGCCCTCACTCGCTGACCCGAGCTCACATTCGCTGATCCGAGCTCACACTCCCTGACCCGAGCCCTCACTCGCTGACCCGAGCCCCCACTCGATGCCCCGAGCACTCACTCGCTGACCCGAGCTCACACTCGCTGATCCGAACTTACACTCGCTGATCCGAACTTACACTCGCTGACCCGAGCTCACACTCGCTGACCCGAGCTCACACTCGCTGACCCGAGCTCACAGTCGCTGACCCGAGCCTTCACTCGCTGACCCGAGCTCACACTCGCTGACCCGAGCTCACACTCGCAAACCCGAGCTCACACTCGATGACCCGAGTTCACACTCGCTGACCCGAGCCTTCACTCACTGACCCGAGCTCACACTCGCAGACCCGAGCTCTCACTCGCTGTCCCGAACCTTCACTTGCTGACCCGAGCTGACACTCGCTGACCCGATCTCACAATCGCTGACCCGAGCTCACACTCGCTTATCCGAGCTCACACTCGCTGACCCGTGCCCTCACTCGCTGACCCAAGCCCTCACTCGCTGACCCGAGCCCTCACTCGCTGACCCGAGCTCACACTCGCTGACCCGAGCTCACACTCGCTGATCCGAACTCACACTCGCTGACCCGAACATTTCCTCGCTGATCCGAGCTCTCACTCGCTCACCCGAGCTCTCACTCACTGACCCGAGCTCTCACTCGCTGACCCGAGCTCACACTCGCTGACCCGAGCTCACACTCGCTGATCCGAACTCACACTCGCTGACCCGAGCTCACACTCGCTGACCCGTGCTCTCACTCGCTGTCCCGAGCTCACACTCGCTGACCCAAGCCTTCAGTCGCTGACCCTAGCTCACATTCGCTGACCCGAGCTCACACTCGCTGACCCGAGCTCTCACTCGCTGACCCGAGCTCTCACTCGCTGACCCGAGCTCTCACTCGCTGACCCGAGATCACACTCGCTGACCCGAGGCTTCACTCGCTGACCCGAGCATTCACTCGCTGACCCGAGCTCACACTCGCTGACCCGAGGTCTCACTCATTGACCCGAGCTAACACTTGCTGACCCGAGCTCACAGTCGCTGACCCGAGCCTTCACTCGCTGTCCCGAACCCTCACTCGCTGACCCGAGCTCACACCCGCTGACCCGAGCTCACACTCGCTGACCCGAGCCCTCACTCGCTGACCCGAGCCCTCACTCGCTGACCCGAGCTCACACTCGCTGATCCGAGCTCACACTCGCTGACCCGAGCCCTCACTCGCTGACCCGAGCCCTCACTCGCTGACCCGAGCTCACACTCGCTGACCCGAGCTCACACTCGCTGATCCGAGCTCACTCTCGCTGACACGAGATCACACTCGCTGACCCGAGCCTTCACTCGCTGACCTGAGCTCACACTCGCTGACCTGAGCTCACACTCGCTAACCCGAGCTCACACTCGCTGACCCGAGCTCACACTCGCTTACCCGAGCTCACACTCGCCGACCCGAGATCACACTCGCTGACCTGAGCCTTCACTCACTGACCCGAGCTCACATTCGCTGACCCGAGCTCACACTCGCTGGCCCGACCTCTCACTCGCTGACCCGAGGTCTCACTCATTGACCCGAGCTAGCACTTGCTGACCCGAGCTCACAGTCGCTGACCTGAGCCTTCACTCGCTGTCCTGATCCCTCACTCGCTGACCTGAGCTCACACTCACTGACCCGAGCTCACACTCGCTGACCCGAGCCCTCACTCGCTGACCCGAGCCCTCACTCGCTGACCCGAGCTCACACTCACTGACCCGAGCTCACACTCGCTGACCCGAGCCCTCACTCGCTGACCCGAGCCCTCACTCGCTGACCCGAGCTCACACTCGCTGACCTGAGCTCACACTCGCTGACCCGAGCTCACACTCGCTGATCCGAGCTCACACTCGCTGACCCGAACATTCACTTGCTGACCAGAGCTCACACTCGCTGACCCGAGCTCTCAATGGCTGACCCGAGCTCCCACTCGCTGACCCGAGCATTCACTCGCTGACCCGAGCTCACACTCGCTGACCCGAGCTCACACTCGCTAACCCGAGCTTACACTCGCTCACCCGAGGTCTCACTCGCTGACCCGAGCTCTCACTCGCTGGCCCGAGCTCACACTCGCTGACCCGAGCCTTCACTCGCTGACCCGAACATTCACTCGCTGACCCGAGCTCACACTCGCTGACCCGAGCTCTCACTCACTGACCCGAACATTCATTCGCTGACCCGAGTTCACACTCGCTGACCCGAGCTCACACTCGCTGATCCGAGCTCAAACTCGCTGACCCGAGCCTTCACTCGCTGACCCGAGCTCACACTCGCTGACCCGAGCATTCACTCCCTGACCCGAGCTCACACTCGCTGACCCGAGCTCACACTCGCTGACCCGAGCCCTCAATCGCTGACCCGAGCTCACACTCGCTGACCCGACCCTTCACTCGCTGACCCGAGCCTTCACTCGCTGACCCGAGCTCACACTCGCTGATCCGAGCCCTCACTCGCTGACCCGAGCTCCCACTCGCTGACCCGAGCCCTCAATCGCTGATCCGAGCCCTCACTCACTGACCCGACCTCACACTCGCTGATCCGAGCATTCACTCGCTGACCCGAGCCCTCACTCGCTGACCCGAGCTCCCACTCGCTGACCCGAGCCCTCAATCACTGACCCGAGCTCACACTCGCTGAGCCGAGCCCTCAATCGCTGACCCGAGCCCTCAATCGCTGACCCGAGCCGTAACTCGCTGACCCGAGCCTTCACTCGCTGACCCGAGCCTTCACTCGCTGACCCGAGCCTTCTCTCGCTGACCCGAGCCCTCACTCGCTGACCCGAGCCCTCACTCGCTGACCCGAGCCATCACTCGCTGACCCGAGCCCTCACTCGCTGACCGGAGCTCACTCTCGCTGACCCGAGCTCACACTCGCTGACCCGAGCCCTCACTCGCTGACCCAAGCCTTCACTCGGTGACCGGAGCTTTCACTCGCTGACCGGAGCTCACACTCGCTGACCCAAGCCTTCACTCGCTGACCGGAGCTCACACTCGCTGACCCGAGCTCGCACTCGCTGACCCGAGCTCGCACTCGCTGACCCGAGCTCACACTCGCTGACCCAAGCCTTCACTCGGTGACCGGAGCTTTCACTCGCTGACCGTAGCTCACACTCGCTGACCCGAGCTCGCACTCGCTGACCCGAGACTTCACTCGCTGGCCCGAGCTCACACTCGCTGACCCGAGTGAGTTTGTGTAGTAGTGTGTGAGTGTGTAATGGTGGTATGTGTAGTGGTGAGTGTGTGTGTAGTGGTGTGTGTAGTGGTCTGTGAGTATGTAGTGGTCTGTATATGTGAGTAGTGGTTTGTGTAGTTTTGAATGTGTAGTGGTGGGTGTGTCGTGGCGTGGTTGTGTGTGTAGTGTGTGTGTATGTGAATGTGTGTGTCGTGGTGGTGGTGTGTGAGTGGGTGTAGTGTCTGTGTGTAGTGGTGTGTGAGTCGGTGTAGTGGTGTGTGTGAGTGTGTATAGTGTGTGGGTCTGAGTGTGTGTGGTGTGAGTGTGTAGTTGTGTGTTATGTAGTTGTGTCTGTGTGTAGCTGTGTGAGAATGTAGTGGTATGTGAGTGTGAGTGTGTAGTGGTGTGTGTGTGTAGCTCATGCAGTGGTGGTTGTGTGTGTGTGTAGTGGTGGCGTGTGAGTGTGTGTGTGTGTGTATATGTATATATATAGTGGTGAGTGTGTGTGTAGTAGTGTGAGTTAGTGTGTGTGTGTAGTGGTAATGTATGTGAGTGTGTAGTGTGTTTGTGTATATGAGTGAGTGTCTGTGTAGTGGTTATGTGTGTGTGTGTGTAGTGCATTTATTGCCCATCCCTAGTTGCCCTTGAGAAGGTGATAGTGAGCCGCCTTCTTGAACCGCTGCAGTCCATGTGGTGAAGGTACTCCCACAGTGCTGTTAGGGAGGGAGTTCCAGGATTTTGACCCAGCGACGATGGAGGATCGGCGATGTATTTCTAAGTCAGGATGGTGTGTGACTTGGAGGGGAACTTGGAGGTGGTGGTGTTCCCATGCGCCTGCTGCCCTTGTCCTTCTAGGTGGAAGAGGTTGCGGGTTTGGGAGGTGCTGCCGAAGAAGCCTTGGCGAGTTGCTGCAGTGCATCTTGTAGATGGTACACACTGCAGCCACGGTGCACCGGTGGTGGAGGGAGTGAATGTTTAAGGTGGTGGATGAGGTGCCAATCAAGCTTTGTCCTGGATGGTGTTGAGCTTCTTGTGTGTTGTTGGAGCTGCACTCATCCAGACAAGTGGAGAGTATTCCATCACATTCCTGACTTGTGTCTTGTAGATAGTGGAAAGGCTTTGGGGAGTCAGGAGGTGAGTCACTCACCGCAGAATACCCAGCCTCTGACCGGCTCTTGTTGCCACAGTATTTCTGTGACTGGCCCAGTAAAGTTTCTGGTTAATGGTGACCCCCAAGATGATGTTAGTGGGGGATTCGGCGATGGTAATGCCATTGAATGTCATGGGGAGGTGGTTAGACTCTCGCTTGTTGGAGATAGTTATTGTGGTGTGTGTGTGTAGTAGTGTGTGAGTGGGTGGTGTAGTGGTGAGTGTGTAGTGGTGTGTTAGTGTGTAGTAGTGGGTGTGTGTAGTGGTGTGTTAGTGTGTAGTGGTGTGTGTAGTCATTGTCATAGAGTTATACAGCACAGAAAGAGGTCCTTCGGCCCATCGTGTCCGTGCCGGCCATCAAGCCCTGTCTATTCTAATCCCATTTTCCAGCATTTGGTCCGTAGCCTTGTATGCTATGGCGTTTCAAGTGCTTATCTAAATGCTTCTTGAATGTTGTGAAGGTTCCTGCCTCTACCACCCTTTCAGGCAGTGAGTTCCAGATTCCAACCACCCTCTGGGTGAAAAAGTTTTTCCTCAAATCCCCTCTAAACCTCCTGCCGCTTACCTTGAATCTATGCCCCCTGGTTATTGACCCCTCTACTAAGGGGAAAAGTTCCTTTCTATCTATCCTATCTACGCCCCTCATAATTTTGTACACTTCAATCAGATCCCCCCTCGGCCTTCTCTGCTCGAAGGAAAACAACCCCAGCCTGTCCAGTCTCTCTTCATAGCTGAAGCGCTCCAGCCCAGGTAACATCCTGGTGAATCTCCTCTGCACCCTCTCCAATGCAATCACATCCTTCCTATAGTGTGGCGACCAGAACTGCACACAGTATTCCAGCTGTGGCCTAACTAGCATTGTGTACAGCTCCATCATAACCTCCCTGCTCTTGTCTTCATTAGCCGAGGCATAGAATATAAGTATCCCATATGCCTTTTTAACCCCCTCATCCTCTGACCTTCCTAGGGTCCTACCATTCATTGTGTATTCCCTTGCCTTGTTAGTCCTCCCAAAATGCATCACCTCACATTTTCAGGGTTAAATTCCATTTGCCACTGTTCTGCCCATCTGACCAACCTGTCTATATTGTCCTGTAGCCTGAGGCTTCCCTCCTTGCTTTATACCACTCCACAATTTTCACGTCATCTGCTAACTTACTGATCATACCTCCTACATTCATATCTAAATCATTAATGTACACTACAAACGGCAAGGGACCCAGCACCGATCCCTGCGGTACACCACTGGACACAGGCTTCCAGTCACAAAAACAACCTTCGACCATCACCCTCTGCCTCCTGCCACTAAGCCAATTTTAGATCCAATGTGCCAAATTGCCCTGGATCCCATGGGCTCTTACCTTCTTGACCAGTCTCCCATGCGGGACTTTGTCAAAAGCCTTACTGAAGTCCATGTAGACTACATCAACTGCACTATCCTCATCCACACACTTAGTCACCCCCTCAAAAATGTGGTGTATGTAACCGTTCCACCTTTAAGAGAACTATTTTAAGAGTTGCACTACTTTATCTTGGCTGCTGTATACTGTAATACCGGTGGTGACCACACCGGTATATAAGTGCTGTGTAATGATTTATTGGGCAGTTCCGCCCTGACCTTCGACCAGTAAAGACCTGTTAACATTTACTCTTGTGGTCTGTGTAGTAATTCTCATTATAACACACAGACTTAACAGTGGCGACGAGTACGATCTTACCCTGCGGCAGAGATACATCCAAGGCAGTTGACGGGCGTTGAGAGGAGGCATCCGCCCTCATCATCCTGCTGAGAAAAGACGCAGGTCTGATGAGCAAAGGAAGAATCCTGACACGAAGTCTTCCATCAGCAACAGGCAGTGATCATCCCTTCTATCACGGTGGTGGGTAAGCCGATCAGCGACGAGCAGCAAGTCGGCCACGTTGGCTGTGAAGTAGGGGAGGGAAAAATGGAGGATATAAGGGCGGAAAACTCGACCACAGCCGGGGAAAAGAGCCGGACAGAAGTCGGGGCCAGAGGCACTGAGACTGGGGCAGCGTAAGGCACGGGAGCCGCGGTGAATGCAAACGCAGCCGGTGTAAAAGACCGGGCTGCAAGCGGGCTGGGAGACGCAACAGCGTCGAGAGAGAGCTCGACCGCGACCGGTGAAAAAGGCCGGGCAGCTACCGAGGCCGCGTGGCGCAGCGACCGGGTCAGCGTAAGGCGCGGGAGAAAATTTAAAAAAAACGCGGAGAACTCAGCCGCAGCCGGGGGAAAGGACCGGGCTGCAAGAGGGGCTGGGAGGCACGATTTAAAACCGCTGGGGAGGGCGAACGCAGCAATACGGCAATCGCCATTACAGCCAGCGGGGGAGAAAGGCAAACGCGGGAAGCCGCCATTTTCGTAGGCGGGGGAAGAAGACAAGCGCGACAAACCGCCATTTTGAAAAACAAAAAAAATAAAAGAAAAATTTATTTTTGTTTCTCAAGAAGATTGCGAGGATGCCTAAGCGTGGTAACATCAACGATTTCGATCCCGATGTTGAAGATTGGGCCACGTATGTAGAATGCATAGAGATATATTGTAAGGCAAATAAAATATCAGATGAAGATAAAGCACTAACCTTACTAAACTCAATGGGTGCGAAGACATACGGGCTATTGAAGCATCTTCTATCACCAGCTAAACCGGCGGATCAGACTTTCGCTAAAATTGTTGCTGTCCTGAAAAATCATTTGAACCCCACACCGCTGATGTTAGCGGAACGATTTAAATTTTATGCGAGAACGCAACTGAAAGAGGAAAGCAATGCGGAGTATTTAATTGAACTGCTTAAGCTAACGAAATACTGTCAGTTTGGGGAAAGTCTGACAGAGGCACTGAGAGACAAATTCGTGTGTGGATTGTCGAAAGAAGGAACACAAAAGCGGCTGCTTGAAGAGAATGATCTTACACTTGATAAGGCTGTCACTATTGCAGCATCGCACGAAGCCGCAGCGAGAGGCACTGCGGAAATGCAGCTGAAGGCAGCGGTACTCAGCGTAGATCAAATGGCTTTGGGTACAACGAAATGTTATCGTTGTGGAAAGACAACACATGATCAGAACCAATGCTGGTTTAAAAACCAGGAATGTAGAAAATGTGGCAAGCTTGGTCACATAGCTAAAGTATGCCGGTCAGGAAAGAAGACCAGCAACAAAAAGTCACCGCAGGAAAAGTGCAGAAAGGTACATAAGGTGGCTGAGAAGAGTTCGGATGAACAGAATTCGGATTCAGACTCCAACAGCAAGGAACTGGGTAGTCTGAGAATTCACAATGTGAGTAAGGAAGCTGACCGACAAACTATCTGGGTCACACTTCAGATAGCAGGAGTCCAAGTGAAGATGGAATTGGACACCGGATCGGCGTTGACGGTCATGAATAAGCAAGATTACAAAAGGTTATTCACACATATTCCCCTACGGGAGACGGAGATAGTATTGCAGACATACACGGGGCAAAAAGTATACCCCATCGGAAAGATAAAAGTCAAGGTGGTACACAAGGGCAGAGAACACCAAGGAATGGACATATATGTACTACCTGAGGGAGGTCCACCACTTCTGGGACGGGAGTGGATCAGGAAAATAAATATGGACTGGCACTCCCTAAAAGCAATAACGGTAGATTCCGGAAAAAAAGATGTCAAACCTGAACGATTGTCCAGAATATTGGATGAGGCTAAAGAGGTGTTCCAACAGGGACTGGGAACACTGAGAGGAATTAAGGCAAAAATCAAGATTGCAGAACATGCAAACCCAAAATTTTTCAAAGCCAGACCGGTACCTTATGCGATACGACCTGCTGTGGAAGCTGAGCTGGAAGGGCTTGAACGTTCAGGAGTACTGTCTAAGGTGGACTGGAGTGAGTGGGCCATGCCCATTGTTCCCGTCATGAAGCGTTCATCCAGTAACAAGCCAGGGGAACCGGGGAAGGTCCGCATCTGTGGAGACTTCAAGATCACAGTTAATCCGGTGCTTCACACGGTGCAATATCCGCTTCCGCGGATTGAGGATATCTTTGCTTCATTGTCTGGCGGGAAACACTTCACCAAGATAGACCTGGCGCAAGCGTACTTACAGATGGAAGTTGAGGAAGAGTCGCGCCAGTATCTCACAATCAACACGCACAGAGGCTTGTATCGATATAATAGACTGGTTTTTGGAGTGGCTTCGGCTCCAGCAATTTGGCAGAGGGCCATGGAGCAGGTATTACAGGGAATTCCAAGCACTCAATGTTACTTGGATGATATCCTGATTACAGGAGATGACGATGAGGAACACCTTGCAAATTTGAAACTGGTGCTCACCAGGTTGAAGGAATATGGCCTTCGAGTTAATCGCCAGAAATGTGAGTTCTTTCAGAAACGGATCTCATACTGTGGTCATGTCATTGACCAGGAGGGGCTGCACAAGTCACCTGACAAGATCGAAGCTGTTGTGAAGGCTCCCGCTCCGGAAAATGTATCTCAGTTGAGGTCGTTCCTAGGGTTGATTAACTATTACCATAAGTTTCTGCCAAATCTATCCACGGTGCTGCACCCGCTGAATGCTCTTTTGCAGAAAGAAGTACCATGGAAGTGGAGCGAGGACTGTAAGAAGGCCTTTCGCAAAAGCAAGGCATTGATCACCTCAGAGGAAGTGTTGGCTCACTTCAACCCAACGCTACCTATTCGTTTAGCTTGTGATGCTTCTCCTTATGGTATTGGAGCAGTACTCTCACACAAGTTGCCAAATGGCTCGGAAAGGCCAGTCGCATTTGCATCCAGATCATTGACCTCCGCTGAGCGCAACTATGCTCAGATAGATAGGGAGGCTCTCAGCCTGGTGTGGGGAGTAAAGAAGTTTAATCATTACCTGCAGGGCCAGAAGTTTACACTGCTGACAGACCACCAGCCGTTGGTATCCATATTCAACCCTAAAAAGGGCGTTTCCATTATGACAGCGCAAAGGCTACAGAGGTGGTCCCTTTTCCTAGGGGCACACCACTATGACATAGAATACAAAGGATCAAAACAGCATGGGAATGCTGACGGTTTATCGCGCCTACCGTTGCCAACGGTAGAAGAGGCGCCTACAGTGGACCCAGTGGAGATGTTCCACTCAACCATAGTGGAATGTCTACCAGTAACAAATTCTACCATCGAAAAGGAAACGAGAAATGACCCGACTCTCTCACGAGTCTACAATTTCACGGTGAACGGATGGCCAGCACATGGCGAACCACTGTTGCCAGCATTCTCGCAAAGAAGAGAGCAGCTGTCAGTGTGCCGAGGAACTTTGATGTGTGGATCCAGAGTGGTGATTCCACCCAAACTCCAGCATAAAGTGCTAAAGGAGCTTCACGAGGGGCATCTGGGTGGAGTAAAAATGAAGAACCTAGCCAGAGCGGTTGTGTGGTGGCCAGGTATCGATGGAGACATCGAAGAAATGACCAAGAGCTGTCTAGGATGCCAGAAGGTCCAAAACGCCCCACCACAAGCCCCTCTACATCCATGGGAGTGGCCCTCATCTCCATGGCAAAGGGTACATATCGACTTTGCTGGTCGATTTATGGACTCAATGTTCTTAATCGCGGTGGATGCACACTCCAAGTGGCCGGAGGTAATAAAGATGTCCTCCACCACCACGGAAAAAACCATCACAGTATTAAGGACCATATTTGCCAGGAATGGGCTGCCGGAACAGATCTGTTCTGATAATGGACCGCAATTTGTGTCCGAAGAATTCAGGAAGTTCTTAAAAAACAATGGGGTTAAGCACTACACGTCCACCCCATACCATCCCGCCACCAATGGATTAGCTGAAAGGTTTGTCCAGACCTTCAAGAAGGCCATAAAGGCCATGGGTAATGAAGACATAAATCTACAACATAAGGTAGATAACTTCTTGTTGGCGTACAGGAATGCAACACATGCGGTTACAAACCAAACTCCCGCCATGATGTTTTTCAATAGAAGACTAAGATGCCGGCTGGATTTGATCAAGCCAAACATCAGAAGGGACGTAGAGAACCGGCAATTTCAAGGCATGAATGAAAGGCCAACTAGAACCTTCCAGATAGGTCAACAAGTTTTGGCCCGGGACTACCGTACCGAGAAATGGCAGCCTGGAACTATTTGCACACGACTAGGACCGCTGATGTATACCGTGGACATTGGTGAAAGCATAATAAGGCGCCATGTTGACCAGATCATAGAGTCATCCAAAAAGGGACAACCTACTCCACAACTCTGTACGCCTAATGATGAAGCAGAGATACCCATAGTATCTACCTCCGATCCGGTGATACTGGAATCAGATGAACCCGACACTGGCATTCAAGCCGAATCGACCTTGCCAAAAGAACCTACTACACCACCGAAAACTACTACACCACCGAGGCGTTATCCGGACCGAGTCAGGAAGCCTCCAGAGAGACTGAATCTGTGAACTGTTGTACATGAAGTTGTGTATATATGTTATTATTTTATGTTAATGGGGAATATATACTGTTAAGCTAAAAAGGGAGGATTGTGGTGTATGTAACCGTTCCACCTTTAAGAGAACTATTTTAAGAATTGCACTACTTTATCTTGGCTGCTGTATACTGTAATACCGGTGGTGACCACACCGGTATATAAGTGCTGTGTAATGATTTATTGGGCAGTCCCGCCCTGACCTTCGACTAGTAAAGACCTGTTAACATTTACTCTTGTGGTCTGTGTAGTAATTCTCACTATAACACACAGACTTAACAGAAAAATTCAATCAAATTGTTTAGACATGATCTCCCCCTGACAAAGCTATGCTGACTATCCTTGATTAATCCTTGCCTCTCCAAGTGGAGACTAATTCTGTCCCTCAGAATTTTTTCCAATAATTTCCCTACCACTGATGTTAGGCTCACTGGCCTGTAATTCCCTGGTTTATCCCTACTACCCTTCTTGAATAATGGTACTACGTTAGCTGTCCTCTAGTCCTCTGGCACCTCCACTGTGGCCAGAGAGGTTGTGAAAATTTTTGTCAGAGCCCCTGCAATCTCCTCCCTTGCCTCACACAGCAGCCTGGGATACATCTCGTCTGGGCCTGGGGATTTATCCACTCTTAAGCCCACTAAAACTGCTAGTACCTCCTCCCTCTCAGTGGTAATTTGTTCAAGTATATCACAATCCCCCTGCCTGATTTCGATGCCTACATCGTCCTTCTCCATAATGAACACAGATGCAAAATATTCATTTAAAACCCCGCCTACATCTTCTGGCTCTGTACACAGCTTGCCACTTTGGTCCCTAATGGGCCCTACTTTTTCCCTGGTTATCCTCTTGCCCTTAATATACTTATAAAACATCTTGGGATTTTCCTTTATTTCGCCCACCAGTGTTTTTTCATGCCCCCTCTTTGCTCTCCTAATTTCTTTTTTAAGTACCCCCCTGCACTTTCTATACTCCTCTAGGGCTTCCACTGTTTTTAGTCCTTTGTATCTGCCAAAAGCCTCCCTTTTTCTCCTAATCCATTCTTTTATATCCCTTGACATCCAGGGTTCCCTGGACTTGTTGGTCCCACCCTTGACCTTTATGGGACCATGTTGGCGCTGTACTCTCTCTATTTCCTTTCTGAAAGACTCTCACTGCTCTGATGTGGATTTTCCTACAAGTAGCTGATCCCAGTCCACTTTGGCCAGATCCTGCCTTATCATATTAAAATCGGCCTTCTCCCAATTTAGAACCTTTATTTCCGGTCCACCTTTGTCCTTTTCCATGACTACCTTAAATCTCACTGAATTTTGGTCACTGTCACCAAAATGCTCTCTTACTGACACTTCTACCACTTGCCCAGCTACATTCCCTAGAATTAGGTCCAGTCGGACTTTCTACATGCTGGCTCAAAAAGCTCTCCTTGGTGCACTTTAAGAATTCTGCACCCTCTAAGCCTTTCACACTCTGACTATCCCAGTTAATATTGGGGAAGCTGAAATCTCTTATTATTACCCCTCTGTCTCGCCTGAAGATTCTGTACCCCGGAATATTGAGCTTCCAGTCCTGCCCCTCCCTCAACCATGTCTCTGAGATAGCAACAATATCATATTCCCATGTGTTCATCAACACCTTCAATTCATTTGCCTTACTCGCAAGACTCCTTGCATTAAAATAAATGCCATCCAGCCTTGCCATACTCCCTTGTGCCATTCCATATTTGCTCTGCCTTCCAGACTGACTTGTTTTTTCCTCTATATTTGGCTGTGCATCACCCCCTACTATAGCTCCACTCCATATCCCATCCTCCTGCCAAGTTAGTTTAAACCCCCCCCCCAACAGCACTGGCAAACCTCCCCGCAAGTATGTTGGTCCCGTTCCGGTTCAGGTGCAACCCGTCCGACTTGTACAGGTCCCACTTTCCCCAGAAACAGACCCAGTGATCCAGGAAACTAAAGCCCTCCCTCCTGCACCAACTCTTTAGCCACGCATTCATCTGCTCTATCTTCCTATTCCTATACTCACTAGCACGTGGCACCGGGAGTAATCCAGAGATTACAACCTTTGAGGTCCGGCTTTTTAATCTGCTACCTAGCTCCCTAAATTCTTGTTGCAGGACCTCATCCCTCTTTCTACCTATGTCGTTGGTACCAATGTGAACCACAACCTCTGACTGTTCGCCCTCCCCCTTCAGATTGCCCTGCAGCCATTCAGTGACATCCTTGACTCTGGCACCAGGGAGGCAACATACCATCCTGGAGTCACGTCTGCGGCCGCAGAAACGCCTGTCTGCACCCCTCACTATTGAGTCTCCTACCACTATTGCCCTTCCCCTCTTACTCCTCCCCCCTTGTGCAGCTGAGCCACCCACAGCGCCGTGAACTTGGCTCTGGCTGCACTCCCCAGAGGAACCGTCACTTTCACCGTTTTCCAACACAGAAAAATGGTTGTTGAGTGAGATGCACTCTGGGGCTTTCCTGACTACCTGCCTGACCCCCTTCTTCTGACTGGTGGTCACCCCCTCCCTCTCTGACTGCACTTTCTTAAGCTGCGGGGTGACCACGTCTAAAAACGTGCTATCCACGTAACTCTCAGCCTCGAGGATACACCCCAGTGCCTCCAGCTGATGCTCGAGCTCCGAAAACCGGATCTCAAGTTGGGCAAACTGTTGGTACTTACTGCACATGTGGTCATCCTGACTGCAAGAAGCGTCTAGGAATTCCCACATGCTGCAGGCCGTGCAACACATGGGACTGAGGTCCCCTGCCATACTTTTAATTTAAAAAAACTCTTACCTCAAATTGAAACTCTCGGATTCTCGCTCTCCCGAACTACCTTACCTATGAACTACCTTAAAAGAAATAGACTCTATTGTTGTTTCTGATTTTCAGCATCTGCAGTGTTTTGCTATTGTGTAGAGGAAGCCACCATTGGCCCACTTAAATGGGAAATGCACACATCAACTTGCTTTTAGCCCAGTGTCATGCCACAAAGTATTGTAAGAGGGGATCTGGGTCTCTTACTGCGCCAACGTGTTGAGACACTTCAAGACCTGGCCATGTGTCTCGGGTGATCAGGGTCCGCCTCACTCTGTCGCTAACTCAGCCTCTGTGCTTCGTGCTCTTCATTTAGTTGTACAGGGCATTGCCGTGTTGTATTTTGGTTTGTTTTCCAGTGTTGGTTGCAGCATGAGTTAGTCGCAGAGTAAAACTCACTCCACTCTGACTCACCATCAGCTCCAACCTCCGAGAACTTCCGCCGACTGTAGCCTGGGTGAGATTTCTCACAGCAGCTGTCCTGAGGACACTGCCCCCTGCACCCCCGCCCCCCTCCAAACCATAGCCCCTTTGTGACCACTGGAAGCTGAGATGAGCCTGTCACATGGACCCTTGTTGCGGGCAGACAGCGGAGGCTTTCATCTCGTTGGTCTGAGCTGGGATTGAACCCAGATCCCAGGATACTGTTTTGTGTACAACACGCTCCTGGTTCCTTGGGTTTCAATGGCTGTCAGCTGACAGTCATTTGTACATTTCTGCTGCACTCTCCAGCTGCCCTTTCAATGAATATCGAGTGGAGAATCCGTGGCACTTGGCTGCCATTTCTTTTCATTGGCCTCCTCCCGTGCTGCAGGATACATTGTGCCTATGCCGGCTCTGTGAACAAGCTCTCCAAATAGTCCCACTCCTGCACTCTTTCCCCATAGCCCTGCAAATCTATCCTTTCCAAGTATTTATCCAATTCCCTTTTGAAAGTTATTATTGAATTTGCTTCCACCACCCTTTCAGGCCGTGCATTCCAGATCATCATAAGTCGTTGCGTAAAAAAAATTCCTCCTCATCTCCCCTCTGTTTCTTTTGCCAATTATCTTAAATCTGTGTCCTCTGGTTACCGACCCTGCTGCCAGTGAAGTGTGTGTTTTGTGTTCATTTGACCAGCTCACTGCCTGATCACCTGCTACACCTTGTCTTTTGCCATGACATGGGCAAAGAATTGTGGGGAAAAAGGCCATCACTGGGGGCTGCTCCTTCCTGTATAAAGCCCCGCCCCATGACCTGATGACACTGAGAGCTGGGGTTGGACATTATAACACCTGTTGTTAATGAAGATGTTGCATAAAGGTCGAGGGCAATGATTTGCCAACCAAGGTGCTCAAATTGGCTGCCTAAAATAATGCAGGAGCATTATCTGTTTAACAGCTTCTCTTCATACTCCTTTTCACTCTTGTCGCAGGTATGGGGAGCAACATGTGTCAGAGAGTTCAGAGGTTGACCATTTTCCTTTCTGTTGAGGTGGTGCAGTCCCTCACAGCCGCCTCACGGCAATGCTCTGGGTGTTGGGGTGCTGGTGCAGTCCCTCACAGCCGCCTCACGGCAATGCTCTTGGTGTTGGGGTGCTGGTGCAGTCCCTCACAGCCGCCTCACGGCAATGCTCTGGGTGTTGGGGTGCTGGTGCAGTCCCTCACAGCCGCCTCACGGCAATGCTCTTGGTGTTGGGGTGCTGGTGCAGTCCCTCACAGCCGCCTCACGGCAATGCTCTGGGTGTTGGGGTGCTGGTGCAGTCCCTCACAGCCGCCTCACGGCAATGCTATGGGGGTTATATCGTTTCCTCCACTAGATGTCGCTCTGAGCTTCACCAATGTCTACGCATCATCTCACTCGCCCAATAAATCTCCAGCCCATGAGAAATGGGAGCGAGGTTGTTCAACGTGTTGTCGGCGGCAATCAGCAAGTGCTCAGCCCCTCCCCTTTGCTGCTTCTGTGCGATTATTGGACACTAGGAATTTTCCACCATTCCTGGAACTGGGAAGCCCGAGACATTGAATTGGTGGAATGTTCAACCTCTGCAATTTGACGCATGGATAGTTTCCGTTGCCCTGTTATGTTGAGATCTGACCTCTTTTCCCACACTGATCTGTGATCTCCTTCCCAGCAGACATCAGAACAGGAGATTGTGCACTTGTTCATCCCAAGCCAAGCTGTGGGAGCCATTATTGGAAAGAAAGGACAACAAATTAAGCAGCTCTCCAGGTTCGCTGGAGCATCAATCAAGGTATGGTCCCTTCCGCACCTTCCATTCTCTGGCGTATTGGTGTCAGGTTGCCTAGGAAACCTATCCAAGTCCATGTTAGATGAGATGTCAATAGCAAAATACTGCGGATGCTGGAAATCTGAAATAACAACAGAAAATGCTGGAACTACTCAGCAGGCTCTGATGAAGGGTCCCAGACCTGAAACGTAAACTCTGTTTCTCTCTCCACAGATGCTGCCTGGCCTGCTGAGTATTTCCAGCATTGGTTCAAGAGACATCTCATCTAAAATAACAATCAACATTGTGGACATTCTCCAGTGTGATCATCAGCATGTGTTTTAATTTCCCAAATCACGAGATGTCCCCTATGGTGGACTTTTACCATGTGTTATGTCCTGCTGTGTACTTGGTGCCCTGAATGGGTGGGTGACCAGCTGGCTGGGCTCTCGAGAGAAATCACTGGCTTCCTGGAAACAGGTCTTCATTAACCCCCCCCCCCCCCCCCCGACCGCCCTCTGATCTGGGGTTAAACTCTGGTTTCACCAAGATGGTCCAGCACACATCTGCCCACCTCCAGTTTCCCCGGGCACTAACTGGTGACAAAAGGCCAGTCACATGGTTGGGAAATTAGATGGGGCCAAGGGTCCAGGGTTGGCGAGTGTTGCCATGTTACTGGTAATCACCCTATTGACAGGAGGAGCTGTGCTAGGGAAAGGGTATGAAGAGATTGCAGGGCAGTTGGATGCGAGACTGGAGGGAAGTGAGACGGGAACTCTCCGCCCCCCCCTCCCCCCCCCAAAAGGCTGTGGATGCTAGGGGTTAATTGAAGCTTTCAAGGTTGGGATGGATGGATTTTTGTTAGGTAAGAGTATCAAGGTATATGGTGCTAAGGCGGGTAAATAGGGAATTGAGGTACAGGTCAGCCCTGATCTGATTGAATAGTGGAGTAGGCCTGAGGGGCTGAATGACCTCCTCCTGTTCCTGTGAAGGGGCAGTGGACAGTATTGCGCACCTCTATGATGTTTGCCGGCTTTCCTGATTTATTTCTCAGGTCTGCAGGGACTGAGGCCAGTTTTTGTGGCCTTGTGATTTTGCAAGGAAAGTGCTATGACCTCAGTATAGGGTTGGAAATTGGTTGGGAGGCAGGAGACAGAGAGTAGGGATAGAGGCTTTGTTCTCTGATTGACGGGATGTGACAAGTGGTTTTCCCCTGGGATCTCTACTGGGGCCTCAGCTTTTCGCTATATTTATTAATGACTTGGATGAAGGAATAGAGAGCTGTATATCCAAGTTTGCAGGTGACTCCAAGTTAAGTGACTCAGTAAGTAGTGTAGCTGGGAGCAGAAGTTGTAAAGGGACATTGAGAGATTAAGTGAGTGGGCAAAAATGGCAGATGGAGTTCAAAGTGGGGAAATGTGAGGTCATCCACTTTGGATCTGAGAAAGACAATTTGGAATACTTTCATATGGTGAGAGACGAGGAACTGTGGAGGAGCAAAGGGATTTAGTTGTCCATGGACACAAATCACTAAAAGCTAGCCATTCGGCCCAACTGGTCTGTGCCAGTGTTTAGGCTCCACGCAAACCTTCTCCCACCCTACTTCATCTAATCCTCTCACCCTATCAATATACCCTTCGATTCCTTTCTCCCTCATGTACTTATCCAGCTTCCCCTTAAATGCATCTATTAAAAGGGCCATTGGAATGTTGACCTTATCACAAGGGGGTTGAAATTTAAAAGTGAATATGTTTTTCTTCAGCTGTACAGAGCTCTGGTTAGACCCCATCTGGACACTGCGTTCAGTTCTGGGCACCGCACCTCAGGGAGGAGGTATTGGCGGGGGAGGGGGAGCAGCGCAGATTCCCCAGACGGTTAAATTATGAGGACAGGTTGCACATAGACTAGGCTTGTATTCCCTTGAATTTAGAAGGCTGAGCAATGATTTAATGGAGGTGTTTAAGATGATTAAAGGAGTTGATAGGGTAGATAGAGAAACTATTTCCTCTGGAGGGGCGAGTCCAGAACAAGGGGACAAAACCTTAAAATTACAGCTAGGCCGTTCAGGGGTGAAATCAGGAAACCCATTTTCACAAAGAGTAGTGGAAATCTGGAACCCTCTCCCCCAAAAATCTGTGGATACTGGGTCAGTTTCCAAGACTGAGCTTGATAGATTTTTGTTGGGTAAAGGTATCGAGGGATATGGAGCAAAGCGGGTAAAGTGAAATAACAGAAAATGCTGGAAACGCTCAGCAGGCCAGGCAGCATCTGTGGAGAGAGAATTCAGCTACAGTGAGGGTAAAATGAGTTGAGGTTCAGATCAGCCATGATGATCTCGTGGAATGGCTCGAGGCGCTGAATGGCCTCCTCCTGTTCCAATGTAAGAGGAGCTACATGACAGAGTTATATTGTAAGGAGCACATGGGCCATGGTCCAGAGATGGGGCAGTGGTCACAATCAGCGGGCGGCTTGTTTGAAAGCTCATATGGTGCGCCTGTGCTTTGTGTTGCTCGCTGTGGTTGACTTGTTTTCGGAATGCCCAGTCTTTACAGGCACCAGGGAGAATGATTCTTAATGGCAATCATTTGGCCAAAGTTTGAACCCACGACCCGGTGTCAATAAGGTGCCATTTTTGAGATTCACAGACCCACTGAAATGGCTGGAGCCAGAGCTGAAGGAATTTGGATCTTAGCAAACGAGTGAGTGTGAGTAGAGGCTGACTGGGGCCTCGGAGCCCAGGCCCATACAGCAGTGTGTCTGTGGTGAGTCGCAGGGGAGATAGCCAAGTGGAAGCAAAGGTTTCTGGGGCTCTGATCCAATTAGGCCTTTGCAGCCACACTCCGCTCTGGAATTCCAGCTTTGAAAGAAATCCCTGAAAGTAGTGGGCAACTGCAACCGAGTGAGTCATGTTGGTAACTGGGTATGAAATTTGTTTGTCTGAATCACTGCTTGGCTAGAGAAGGCTGCAGTATATTTAGACTGTGTGGTGTGGTGCAGTGTGGGAGGATTTCCCCCCCCCCCATAGCCTGTCTTTAGAAATGGAGTGCAGGTAAAGGTCTTAATTTCCTTTTTAATAGTGAAGGCACCTCAAACAACAAAAAGAGATGTGGTAGGGGTAGGCTCGGGTGTTAGGAAGAGGCCTGTTTTGGTTGTATTTTGTGCCTCAGTAAATCTCTCTGCCTTGTCAGCATAGAGTCATAGAGTTTTACAGCACAGAAAGAGGCCCTTCGGCCCATCGTGTCTGCGCCGTGTCGTGTCGTGATGAAGAGGGTGATGCACTGTGTGTGGTTAGTGCTTTGTTGTGTAACCATTGCTCTTGGGCCCTCCCAAGGTTGCTAATTAAAAGCCAAAGGGGTGGAGGGGCCCGAGGCCTGAACTTCACACGGCTCAGAAAGCAGCATATGTCTTCCCCTCGCCCTCCTGCCACCCCACAATTAAAGCATAGTTTGAAGCTGTGGCTTTGAAAGTGCGGGTGATGTTGTTTCGTTCTTGTTGTGTGTTCTTTTTGCTATCTGTCAAACTTCGAATATCCCGCTCACTCCCAGCTCCGAGGAGCCGAGCTTATCCGTGGATCGATCCATCTCGGTTCTCCCGGGGAGGGCAGCCAGCTGTCAGGTGCTGATCCAGACAAGCTATGGTTCAGGGAGCTACTGCCCAGTAATCGCAGAGAGGAAGCTGAGTGTTAATTTTAAGGTTATACTCCCGCCAGAGGGACACCTAGGACCTCATTGAGTGTTAGGCCTGTGGGAGGGGGAGAATATGCACATGATAGCCCGGCAGTGAGGTGGGAGCGAGGCAAGTTGTATCAAACACTTAGGAAGATTTGTTGTTTTTAATGTTGTGCGAGTCTATATTCAGTGGGAGTTCCCTGACTCTGGGGGGTCTGACAGTCCTGGGTTGGAAGCTGCCTTAGCCAGTGTCTGATCCTTGGCCCTCCTCGGGATACGAGCATTGTGTCAGTTTTTAGTCAGGCTGCAACATGCCGGGAGCAAGGCCAACCGATTCATGGAACTCAGCTACATCCCAGCTTCTGGTTGTGATGTGATAACCCTCAATCTAGGAGGGCAGCTTCCACATCCTGCAGCATGGTACTGTAAGCAAGCGCCCCTCACCGTATCCCGCCGGGCCCCTCACCGTATCTTGCAGGGCCGTGCCCATTGACAAGGACACCAAGGATAACTCCCCTGCTCATCTTCGAAATAGTGCCATGGGATCTTTTACATCCATCTGAGGGAGTAGACGGGACCTCAGTTTAACGTCTCATCTGCCAGTGTAGCACTCTTTCAGCACTGCACTGGAGTGTCAGCCTAGATTTTTGTGCTCAAGTCTCCGGAGTTGGGTTTGAACCCATGTCTCTCTGACTCAGAGGCAAGAGTGCTACCAGCTGAGCCCCGGTCTTACAGTCCAGGAAGTTGATAGCAGCCAGAGCAGCTGTTGTTGGGGTGTGTGTCGGGGTTTGGCCGGGGGGGGGGGGGGAACTGCGCTACAATGGGCCTCCGTACCCGCGGACTTGGAGTGGAAGGTGAAACGGAGGTCTCCACACTGGATCGTTTTATAGCCACGGTATACCCACGGCCCCTGACGTCTGCTAAACCGGCGCACACTGAGGCTGGTGCGGAAAGTAAAGGCTGGCACAGGCTGGATGGACTGAGCAGCCTATTCCCGTGTATTGATGAAGCTCAGTGACTGGGCTCTTCCTGTGTTCGAATTTTCTCACCCGCTGCTTCATTCTGTTGAGACTTTGGGGGGCCGGAGAGCAGTTCTCCGGTTCGTCACCACATCGGTCAATAAATCTGAATGGCCAGGATCTGTTTGTAGTGGCGGCTTGTGAGAGACCAGCTCGTGAACTGGAAACAACAACAACAACAACTTGTATTTATACAGCGCCTTTAATGTAGTAAAACTTCCCAAGGTGCTTCACAGGAGCGTTAACAAACAAAATTTGACACCAAGCCACATAAGGGGATATTAGGGCAGGAGACCGAAAGCTTTTTAAAAATTTGCTTATGGGATCTGGGCGTCGCTGGCAAGGCCGGCATTTATTGCCCATCCCTAGTTGCCCTTGAGAAGGTGGTGGTGAGCCGCCGCCTTGAACCGCTGCAGTCCATGTGGTGAAGGTACTCCCACAGAGCTGTTAGGGAGGGAGTTCCAGGATTTTGACCCAGCGACGATGAAGGATCGGCAATATATTTCCAAGTCAGGATGGTGTGTGACTTGGAGGGGAACTTGGAGGTGATGGTGTTCCCATGCGCCTGCTGCCCTTGTCCTTCTAGGTGGAAGAGGTCGCGGGTTTGGGAGGTGCTGCCGAAGAAGCCTTGGCGAGTTGCTGCAGTGCATCTTGTAGATGGTACACACTGCAGCCACGGTATGCCGGTGGTGGAGGGAGTGAATGTTTAAGGTGGTGGATGGGGTGCCAATCAAATGGGCTGCTTTGTCTTGGATGGTGTTGAGCTTCTTGAGTGTTGTTGCAGCTGCACTCATCCAGGCAAGTGGAGAGTATTCCATCGCACTCCTTACTTGTGCCTTGTAGATGGTGGAAAGGCTTTGGGGAGTCAGGAGGTGAGACACTCACCGCAGAGTACCCAGCCTCTGACCGGCTCTTGTTGCCACAGTATTTACGTGACTGGTCCAGTTAAGTTTCTGGTCAATGGATGTTGATAGTGGGGGATTCAGCGGTGGTAATGCCATTGAATGTCAATGGGTGGTGGTTAGACTCTCGCTTGTTGGAGATAGTCATTGCCTGGCACTTCTGTGGCGTGAATGTTACCTGCCACTTATCAGCCCAAGCCTGAACGTCGCCCAGGTCTTGTTGCATGCGGACATTGACCAAGCTCCTCAGATAATGAAGCAGTCCAAGAGGTTGGTTTTAAGGAGGGTCTTAAAGGAGGAGACAGAGGCGGAGCGGTTTAGGGAGGGAATTCCAGAGCTCAGGGCCCAGGCAACAGAAGGCACGGCCGCCAATGGTAGGGTGATTAAAATCGGGGATGCTCGAGAAGCCAGAATTGGGCGAGCGCAGATATCGGAGGGTTGTAGAGCTGGAGGAGGTTACAGAGATAGGGAGGTGTGAGGGATTTGAAAACAAAGATGAGAATTTTAAAATCGAGACGTTGCTTAACCGGAAACTCGGGCGGGAGCTTTGCACCCGGGCCCCAGTGCTCCATGACATGCCTGTAAGCTCGAGACACCGTACCCCGCTGCACAGTCACTGCACGCGAGGTGAGGACTGCATCGCTGCTTGGCTGTGAGGCCCTCCACAGTCCAATAGCCAGCCGATACTCACCACCCAGGCTCTCGCTGGCGCCCCCCCAGCAAGATGCACCTCGGCAGAGGCCTGGAGTGGCCCCGCCCCCGCTGAGCCCCCCTCCCCTGCGAGGAAGGATTCCTCCAGCACTGTTAGTTCACCTTTAATTTACCTCTTGCTGTCAAAGAATAACGGCTCTTAATCAATATTGGGATCTTCTCGAAAACTACTTCAGAGTGTCACTTTTTTGTGTGTGTTTAAATTGCAGATTGCCCCCGCAGAAGGGCCTGAGGCCAATGAGAGGATGGTGATTATCACTGGCTCCCCAGAGGCTCAGTTTAAGGTGAGTGGATAAGCAGTGGGTTAACCAGCAGCACTGATGTGGAGTAGGGGCGATAGCACCTCCCAGTGGGCTTCATTCACACCCTCGTTTTCTCCACAACCGGCATTGGTGAGAGCTGGCCACGCTGTCATGGGGAAAGCATTGATATTCCACGCCCCCTCCCTCCCCTCCCTCGCCCCCTCCCTCCCTACCCCCTCCCTCCCTACCCCCTCCCTCTCTCCCCGCCCCCTCCCTCCCTACCCCCTCCCTCTCTCCCCACCCCCTCCCTCTCTCCCCACCCCCTCCCTCTCTCCCCGCCCCCTCCCTCTCTCCCCCACCACTCCTGCCCCCTCCCTCTCTCCCCCGCCCCCTCCCGCCCTCCCTCCCTCGCCCCCTCCCTCCCTACCCCCTCCCTCTCTCCCCCGCCCCCCTCCCTCCCTCCCTCCCCGCCCCCTCCCTCCCTACCCCCTCCCTCTCTCCCCCGCCCCCTCCCTCTCTCCCCCACCACTCCTGCCCCCTCCCTCTCTCCCCCGCCCCCCTCCCTCCCTCCCTCCCTCGCCCCCTCCCTCCCTACCCCCTCCCTCTCTCCCCGCCCCCTCCCTCTCTCCCCCACCACTCCTGCCCCCTCCCTCCTCTCCCCCGCTCCCTCCCTCCCTCGCCCCCGTCCCCTCCCTACCCCCTCCCTCTCTCCCCGCCCCCTCCCTCCCTACCCCCTCCCTCCCTACCCCCTCCCTCTCTCCCCGCCCCCTCCTCTCTCCCCCACCACTCCTGCCCCCTCCCTCTCCCCCGCCCCCTCCCTCCCCTACCCCCCTCCCTCTCTCCCCGCCCCCTCCCTCCCTACCCCCTCCCTCTCTCCCCGCCCCCCTCCCTCCCTACCCCCTCCCTACCCCCTCCCTCTCTCCCCGCCCCCTCCCTCTCTCCCCCCACCACTCCTGCCCCCTCCCTCTCTCCCCCGCCCCCTCCCTCGCCCCCTCCCTCCCTACCCCCCTCCCTCTCTCCCCGCCCCCTCCCTCCCTACCCCCTCCCTCTCTCCCCCACCACTCCTGCCCCCTCCCTCTCTCCCCCCGCCCCCTCCCTCCCTCTCTCTATCCCTCTCCCCTCCCACTCTCCCTCGCTCCCCCTCCTTCCTCCAATTCTATCTCACTCTCCAGGTGAAAGGCCTTCATTCTATCGTCTCCGCAGCAACGTGACTGGTTTGGACATGGAAGCAGAGGGGAAAGTAGAATCGATCTTGAATCATTCCACCCAGAGCCCTCACAAACAAAATACTTTCTTTTCAAACTGATTTTCCATCAAACACCCCCAGGGCAGGTACAGCACGGGTTAGATACAGAGTAAAAGCTCCCTCAACACTGTCCCATTAAACACTCCCGGGCCATTTCCAACTTTGACCCCCCCCCCCCAATCACACTAGGTCCGTGTCCGATCCCGTGTAATTTGGGGTATCAGTGTCCGATCCCGTGTGATTTGGGGAGTCAGTGTCTAGTCCCATGTGATTTGGGGGTCAGTGTCCGGTCCTGTGTGATTTGGGAGATCAGTGTCCGGTCCCATGTGATTTGGGAGATCAGTGTCCGGTCCCATGTGATTTGGGGGATCAGTGTCTGGTCCCGTGTGATTTGGGGGATCAGTGTCTGGTCCCGTGTGATTTGGGGGATCAGTGTCTGGTCCCGTGTGATTTGGGGGATCAGTGTCTGGTCCCGTGTGATTTGGGGGATCAGTGTCTGGTCCCGTGTGATTTGGGGGGGAGTGACCGCGGCCCTTGGATTTAGTTTTGATTTTCCTCACTCTGCTTCAGGCCCAAGGCCGGATCTACGGCAAACTAAAAGAGGAGAATTTCTTCAATCCGAAGGAAGAGGTCAAACTTGAGGCAAACATCAAGGTCCCATCCTCCGCCGCGGGGAGGGTCATCGGCAAAGGCGGCAAGACGGTAAGTTCTGTAGTTCACAACACGGGACGGCCTGACCTCAAACCACCTTGTGACGGAGGCCATCCCTCACGGGTTCTCCTCTGATCACTCGCCCCTCACCTTTCAACCACAGCTGAACCTCCACCTGCGTTGTTCCTCTATCTCCTCCACTCCTCTCCTCAGTCTGTGAATTCGTACAGGACTCAATCCTGTGGTGAGTGGGGGCAGCACCCCCGCCGCCCGCCCTCACCCCGACCCGGTGATCAGCTCAGACGGCCATGCTGGCAGCATATCCCACCATGGAGACCATCACAGAGGAGCATGACCTCACCTGAAATTCACTCGCACTCACACTCTCTCACACTCTCTCACACTCTCTCACACACTCTCACATGCTCACACTCTCTCACACTCACACTCATACGCGCACTCACACCCACACTCTGACACACACTTTCTCACACCTTCACACACACGCGCACTCACACACTCTCACTCGCACACGCATACTCGCTCACATGCACACACACACTCATACTCACACACACACACACACTCACTCACAGACACACACTCTCACCCTCTCACTCATACACACACTCATTTACTGACGCACACTCACATTCTCACTCACTCACTACTCACTCCACACACCCACTCATCCACTCTCACTCATCCACTCTCTCTCTCTCTCACACACACACACCCATACCCTCTACACACTCACTGCACGCGCACTCACACACCCACTCTCTATATACACACACACACACGCACTCACTCACTCACATGCACACACCCACTCTCATGCACACACCCACTCTCCCACACTCTCACACACACACTTGCCAGAAAACAAATGGGCCAACAGTTGCAGCTGATTTTTGTCACTGCCCAGCTGGGTGGCGCTCTGCCAGTCTCTGCTCGCCCTCCACCTCACCGCTGCCCTCTGCTTGTCAGGTGAACGAGCTGCAGAACATCACGAGTGCCGAGGTGATCGTTCCCCGCGACCAGATACCGGACGACAACGATGAGGTCATCGTGAAAATCGTCGGACATTTCTTCGCCAGTCAGGTAGGCCGCACTGACCTTCACCTCTGTCACGCCACGTCTCACAGCCGTGGATATAGTGGGGCAAGTGTAGTACAGTATGTGTTCCTGTGGGAAGGGTGATTGTACTCCATGGGACTGAACCTTGTGTGTGAATCCCCCTCACAGATGGGAGGCTTCTGTTGTGAGGAGCTGGAACCCTCGCCCCCACATATAGGGTGTGTTCTAATCTCACACTCACACTCATACTCTCTCACATACGCACTCACACCCTCACTCTCTCACCCAATCTCTGACACACACACTCTCTCACACCTTCACACTCTCACTCACACACACTGACTCACATACACACGCGATCAGACACTGACCCCCAAATCACATGGGACCAAACACTGATCCCCCAAATCACACGGGACCAGACACTGATCCCCCAAATCACACGGGACCAGACACTGACCTCCCAAATCACACGGGATCAGTCACTGATCCCCAAATCACACAGGATCAGACACTGACCCCCAAATCACACGGGACCAGACAATGATCCCCCAAATCACACGGGACCAGACACTGACCCCCAAATCACACGGGACCAGACAATGATCCCCCAAATCACACGGGACCAGACACTGACCCCCAAATCACACGGGACCAGACACTGATCCCCCAAATCACACGGGACCAGACACTGATCCCCCAAATCACACGGGACCGGACACTGACCCCCAAATCACACGGGACCAGACACTGACCCCCAAATCACACAGGACCAGACACTGATCCCCCAAATCACACGGGACCGGACACTGATCCCCCAAATCATAGACGTTTAAGGCACAGAAGGAGACCATTTGGCCCATCGTATTGGTGCCAGTCGAAAGAGCTATCCCGCCTAATCCCACTTTCCAGCTCTTGGTCCGTAGCCCTGTAGGTTACGGCTCTTCAGGTGCATATCCAAGTACCTTTTAAATGTAATGAGGGTTTCTGCCTCTACCACCCTTTCAGGCGATGAGTTCCAGACCCCCACAACCTTCTGGGTGAAAAAAATTCTCCTCAACTCCCCTCTAATCCTTCTACCAACTACTTTAAAATTATGCCTCCTGGTTCTTGACCTCTCTGTTAAGGGAAATAGGTCTTTCCTATCCACTCTATCAAGGCCCCTCATAATTTTATACATCTCAATTAAATCTCCCCTCAGCCTCCGCTGTTCCAAGGAAAACAACCCCAGCCTCTCCAATCTAATTGGAATGATGTGACAGGAGATTGCCTGTTCTGCTCAGTGAATCCGCTCTGTAGTGTCGAGTATCCCAGTTGGACAAAAACACATGTTGAATAATTGGTCAGCCCCATTCCATCTGCGAAGAATCTTCCCGCCATCGTGCAGCATTTTTTGATACAGTAAGAATGTTGAATACAGTCGAAGCGCTCTCGTCTGTGGCTAGCTTGTTCCAGAGTCCATCATACAGCTGGTGAGGATTCTCTGAGACCCGGAACTCATCACCTGCAGACTCGTATAGCAGGGCTCAATGCTCAGGACAATTGGGTTGTAGAGAAAGAAAGAAAGACTTGCATTTCCATAGCGCCTTTCACTACCGCAGGACGTCCCAAACTGCTTTACAGCCAGTGAAGTACTTTTGAAGTGGAGTCACTGTTGTAATTTGGGCAACGCAGCAGCCAATTTGCGTACAGCAAGCTCCCACAAACAGCAATGTGATAATGTCCAGATAATCTGTTTTAGTGATGGTGATTGAGGGATTGGCCAGGACACCGGGGAGAACTCCCCTGCTCTTCAAAATAGTGCCATGGGATCTTTAACGTCCACCTTAATGTCTCATCCGAAAGACGGTACCTCCGACAGTCTCCCACTCTAGAGTCTTGAGCATATAATCCAGGCTGACGTTTCAGTGAAGTACGAAGGGAGTCCAGAATGACTGGGGAAAAATCCCAGACAGCCACCTCCGAAACCAGTCCATCCAATTCGAGATCAGACGGCGGAAACCCCTGCACTAATCCTGAAATCCTAGGCACCACATGACATCCAGGGCCCTCTGTGTTTCTCTGTATTTTCATTGTGTTATGACAAGTGTATCTCAAACATTTTATTCTTACTGTGCTCCCGGCAAGTGTTTCAGTGTGATGGTCAGATTCAGCGTCTGACTGCTGGCTGGGCCTCTATAGGCACCTGCTGGGCCAGGTCACTGCTACACATGACTGTCTCTCCATCTCCATCTCTATCCTCCCCATTACCAAGAAACACAACAACGTTGCTTTCATCTCATTTCTTGTGCTCGTCAGGCAGAATAATGTTCATGCTGAGGAGTGGAACACAATCCAATACTGGCACTCAGTATCAAACACTCCCAGACCTGGTACAGCACGGGTTAGATACAGATTAAAGCTCCTTCAACACTGTCCCATCAAACACTCCCAGAGCAGGTACAGCATGGGTTAGATACAGAGTAAAGCTCCCTCAACACTGTCCCATCAAACACTCCCAGGACAGGTACAGCACGGGTTAGATACAGAGTAAAGCTCCCTCTACACTGTCCCATCAAACACTCTCAGGGCAGGTACAGCACGGGTTAGATACAGAGTAAAGCTCCCTCTACACTGTCCCATCAAACACTCCCAGGGCAGGTACAGCATGGGTTAGATACAGAGTAAAGCTCCCTCTACACTGTCCCATCAAACACTCCCAGGACAGGTACAGCACGGGTTAGATACAGAGTAAAGCTCCCTCTGCACTGTCCCATCGAACACTCCCAGGACAGGTACAGCATGGGTTAGATACAGAGTAAAGCTCCCTCAACACTGTCCCATCAAACACTCCCAGGGCAGGTACAGCACGGGTTAGATACAGAGTAAAGCTCCCTCTACACTGTCCCATCAAACACTCCCAGGGCAGGTACAGCACGGGTTAGATACAGATTAAAGCTCCTTCAACACTGTCCCATCAAACACTCCCAGACCTGGTACAGCACGGGTTAGATACAGATTAAAGCTCCTTCAACACTGTCCCATCAAACACTCCCAGACCTGGTACAGCACGGGTTAGATACAGAGTAAAGCTCCCTCTACACTGTCCCATCAAACACTCCCAGGGCAGGTACAGCACGGGTTAGATACATTGTAAAGCTCCCTCAACACTGTCCCATCAAACACTCCCAGGGCAGGTACAGCACGGGTTAGATACAGAGTAAAGCTCCCTCTACACTGTCCTATCAAACACTCCCAGGGCAGGTACAGCACGGGTTAGATACAGAGGATAGGGAATTGGTTAGGAGGTTTGAGACATAGGGTAGGGATAATGCGTCTACTCCAGTTGGTAGGATGTGAGTAGTGGCGTACCCCAGGGATCTGTACTGAGGCCTCAGCCTTTCACTATATTTGTAAATGACTTGGGTGAAAGAATAGGGAGCTGTATATCTAAATTTGCTGATGACATCAAGTTAGGTGGCACAGTAAATAGTGCAGCTGGGAGCAGAAAGTTGCAAAGGGACATTGAGAGATTCAGTGAGTGGGCAAAACTGTGGCAGATAGAGTTCAATGTGGGAATTCTGAGGTCATCCACTTTGGACCCAAGAAAGATAGATCAGAGTATTTTCTAAATGGTGAGAAGCTGGGAACAGGGATGAGAGATTTAGGGGTCCGTGTACAGAAATCACTAAAAGCTATTCAACAGGTACAAAAAATAATGAAAAATGCTAATGGAACGTTGGCCATTATCTCCAGAGGGCTGGAATACAGAGGGGTGGAAGTGATGCTCCAGCTGTACAGAGCTCTGGTTAGACCCCATCTGGACACTGCGTTCAGTGCTGGGCACCGCACCTCAGAGAGGAGATATTGGAGGGGGAGGGGGAGCAGCGCAGATTCACCAGATACCGGGGCTAAAAGGGTTAAATTATGAGGACAGGTTGAGTGACTTGGTGTGTATTCCCTTGAATATAGAAGATAACGAGTGATCCATTTGAAGCAGAATCATAGAAAATTACAGCACGGAAGGAGGGCATTTTGGTCCATCGTGTCCGCGCCGGCCAACAAAGAGCTATCCAGCCTATTCCCACTTCCCAGCTCTTGGTCCGTATCCCTGCAGGTTAGAGCATCCCAAGTGCACATCCAAGTACTTTTTAAATGTGGTTAGTTCAGGCAGTGAGTTCCAGACACCACAACCCTCTGGGTGAAGAAATTTCCCCTCAAATCCCCTCTAAACCTTCCCCCAATTACTTTAAATCTGTGCCCCCTGGTTATTGACCCCTCTGCTAAGGGAAATAGGTCCTTTCTATCCACTTTATCTAGGACCCTCAATTTTATACACCTCAATCAGGTTCCCCTCAGACTCCTCTGTTCCAAGGAAAACAGACCCAGCCTATCCAGTCTTTCCTCATAGCTAAGATTCTCTACTCCCGGTAACATCTCTGTAAATCTCCTCTGTACCCTCTCTAGTGCAATCACATCTTTCCTGTAATGTGGTGACCAGAACGGCACACAGTACTCTAGCTGAGGCCTAACTAGTGTTTTATACAGTTGAAGCATAACCCCCCGCTCTTGTATTCTATGCCACGGCTAATATAGGCAAGCATTCCGTATGCCGCCTTAACCACCTTATCTACCTGGCCTGCTACCTTCAGGGATCTGTGGACATGCACTCCAAGGTCCCTTTGTTCCTCTACACTACTCAGTGTCCGACCATTTAATGTATATTCCCTTTCCTTGTTAGCCCTCCACAAATGCATTACCTCACACTTCTCCGGATTGAATTCCATTTGCCACTGTTCTGCCCACCTGACCAATTTATTGATATCTTCCTGCAGTCTACAGCTTCCTTCTTCAGTATCAACCACACAGCCGATTTTAGTATCATCTGCAAACTTCTTAATCATACCCCTTATATTCAAGTCTAGATCATTGATATATACCACAAAAAGCGATGGACCTAGTACTGAGCCCTGCGGAACCCCACTGGAAACAGCCTTCCAGTCACAGAAACACCCATCAACCATCACCCTCTGCTTCCTGTCTCCGAGCCAGTTTTGTATCCAACTTGACACTTTGCCCTGGATCGCATGGGCTTTTAACTTCGTGACCAGTCTGCCATGTGGAACCTTAGTGTTTAAGATGATTAAAGGATTTGATTGGGTAGATAGAGAGAAACTATTTCCTCTGGTGGGCGAGTCCAGAACAAGAGGGCATAACCTTAAAATTACAGCTAGGCCATTCAGGGGTGATGTCAGGAAGCACTTCTTCACACAAAGGGTGGTGGAAATCTGGAACTCTCTCCTCCAAAAATCCTGTGGAGGCTGGGGGCCAATTGAAAATTTCAAAACCGAGACGGATAGAATTTTGTTAGGCAAGGTTTAGGGAACCAAGATGGGTAGATGGAGTTAAGATACAGATCAGTTGTGATCTCATTGCACGGCCTCCTCCTGTTCCTAGGAGTGAAGTTACCCTACTGCGCCACTTTGTGTATTTCCCATACCAGCCGTCCTGTAGCCTCTCCGAATGAGACTGCTAATTTAGTACCAAATGAGGGCCAGCTTTCTTCCCTGGGCCCACGTGCTTGAGAATCTCCATTTCTTGTCAGACCCTTAACACCAGCGGAGAGATGAGGATTTCGCCCCCTCTGGATTGTAATGCAGACGGTCGATGTTTCGGCCACTATGGTGCCTGTTTCTTTGGGTCTGATGCACTGTTCCGTGTCTTCGCCCCCCTGCAGACCGCACAGCGCAAAATCCGAGAGATTGTGCACCAGGTCAAGCAGCAGCAACAGAAGCAGCAGGCGGGGGCCACCGCCTCTCCGCGCAGCAAGTGAAGCGAGGCGGAGCTGGGGACGCGAGCAACAGCTGACGAATGTAGCCCTTCCTACACATGGACCCACGTGACCGACAGGCCGGGAACGAACCAAAGAAACGACAGACAAATGAAACAAAACAAGAGGATGTTTCCCACGAACCAACGACTGTGGCTTTGCAGATAGCGGCGGGGGATTTATACGGAGGAAGCAGTGACTGCCGGCGGTCCAGCCACAGTCTGTCTGAAGAATCTCTCCCATTACTCTGATCCTTTTTGTTGGGTAACCTAGGCTGAAATGTAGACCGTTAAGGAAATCGAGCAGGCACTTTGGCCGTGGTAGTGTGAATAGGGTTTTTTTTTAAATAAAATTGAAAGTAGTTCTGGTTTAACACTGCTTTGTAGATAACACGGGCATTTTTTTGTTTGTTTCATTTGGATGCATTTTCTGAGATTAAATCATATCTTTGATGCCAGAAATCATCGCTTGACGAAGGTTTATTTTTTCCATGTTGTACAGAGAGACTGGAAGGTGAGTCTCTCTCTCGTGAGAGAGTGAGTAGAGAAAGGGAGAGGGAAGGTGGGCAGAGAGAGAGGGAAGGTGGGCAGAGGGAAGGTGGGCAGAGAGAGGGAGAGGGAAGGTGGGCAGAGAGAGGGAGAGGGAAGGTGGGCAGAGAGAGGGAGAGGGAAGGTGGGCAGAGAGAGAGAGGGAAGGTGGGCAGAGAGAGAGCGAAGGTGAGCAGAGAGAGAGGGGGAAGGTGGGCGGAGAGAGAGAGAGGGAAGGTGGGCAGAGAGAGAGAGAGAGAGAGGGAAGGTGGGCAGAGAGAGAGAGAGAGAGAAGGTGAGCAGAGAGAGAGGGAAGGTGAGCAGAGAGAGAGGGAAGGTGAGCAGAGAGAGGGAAGGTGAGCAGAGAGAGAGGGAAGGTGAGCAGAGAGAGAGGGGAGGTGAGCAGAGAGAGAGGGGAGGTAAGCAGAGAGAGAGAGGGAAGGTGGGCAGCGAGAGAGAGGGAAGGTGGGCAGAGAGAGAGAGGGAAGGTGGGCAGAGCGAGAGAGAGGGAAGGTGGGCAGAGAGAGAGAGGGAAGGTGGGCAGAGAGAGAGAGAGAGGGAAGGTGGGCAGAGAGAGAGAGAGAGGGAAGGTGGGCAGAGAGAGAGAGAGAGGAAGGTGGGCAGAGAGAGAGAGAGGGAAGGTGGGCAGAGAGAGAGAGGGAAGGTGGGCAGAGCGAGAGAGAGGGAAGGTGGGCAGAGAGAGAGAGAGAAGGTGGGCAGAGAGAGAGAGGGGGAAGGTGGGCTGGTAGAGAGAGAGAGAGGGAAGGTGGGCAGAGAGAGAGAGGGAAGGTGGGCAGAGAGAGAGAGAGGGAAGGTGGGCAGAGAGAGAGAGAGAGGGAAGGTGGGCAGAGAGAGAGAGAGGGAAGGTGGGCTGAGAGAGAGAGAGGGAAGGTGAGCAGAGAGAGAGGGAAGGTGAGCAGAGAGAGAGGGCGAGGGAAGGTGGGCAGAGCGAGGGAAGGTGAGCAGAGAGAGGGGGAAGGTGGGCAGAGAGAGAGGGGAGGTGGGCAGAGAGAGAGGGAAGGTGGGCAGAGAGAGAGGGAAGGTGGGCAGAGAGGGAAGGTGGGCAGAGAGAGAGGGAAGATGGGCAGAGAGAGAGAGAGGGAAAGTGGGCAGAGAGAGAGAGGGAAGGTGGGCAGAGAGAGAGAGAGAGGGAAGGTGGGCAGAGAGAGAGAGAGAGGGAAGGTGGGCAGAGAGGGAGGGAAGGTGGGCAGAGAGAGAGGGAAGGTGGGCAGAGAGAGAGGGGGAAGGTGGGCAGAGAGAGAGGGGGAAGGTGGGCAGAGAGAGAGAGCGAGGGAAGGTGGGCAGAGAGAGAGATGGAAGGTGGGCAGAGAGAGAGGGAAGGTGGGCAGAGAGAGAGAGGGAAGGTGGGCAGAGAGAGAGAGGGAAGGTGGGCAGAGAGAGAGAGGGAAGGTGGGCAGAGAGAGAGAGAGAGGGAAGGTGGGCAGAGAGAGAGAGGGTAGGTGAGCAGAGAGAGAGGGTAGGTGAGCAGAGAGAGAGGGCAGGTGGGCAGAGAGAGAGGGAAGGTGGGCAGAGAGAGAGGGAAGGTGGGCAGAGAGAGAGGGAAGGTGGGCAGAGAGAGAGGGAAGGTGGGCAGAGCGAGGGAAGGTGGGCAGAGAGAGAGTGGGAAGGTGGGCAGGGAGAGAGTGGGAAGGTGGGCAGAGAGAGAGAGGGAAGGTGGGCAGAGAGAGGGAAGGTGGGCAGAGAGAGAGAGGGAAGGGGGCAGAGAGAGAGAGCGAGAGAAGGTGGGGAGAGGGAGAGAGGGAAGGTGGGCAGAGAGAGAGAGGGAAGGTGGGCAGAGAGAGGGAAGGTGGGCAGAGAGAGAGAGGGAAGGGGGCAGAGAGAGAGAGCGAGAGAAGGTGGGGAGAGGGAGAGAGGGAAGGTGGGCAGAGAGAGCGAGGGGAAGGTGGGCAGAGAGAGAGAGAGGGTAGGTGAGCAGAGAGGGAAGGTGGCAGGGAGGGAAGGTGGGCAGAGAGAGAGGGAAGGTGGGCAGAGAGAAGAAAGGTGAGTAGAGAGAGAGATGGAAGGTGAGTAGAGAGAGAGAGTGAGGGAAGGTGATGAGAGAAGGGGAAGGTGGGGTAAGAGAGAGAGAGGGGGAAGGTGAGGAAAGAGAGGGAGGGAATGTAAGCAGAGAGAGAGGGGGAAGGTGAGGAAAGGGGGAAGTTGAGGAAAGAGAGAGGGAAGGTGAGGAAAGAGAGGTAAGGTGAGGAAAGAGAGAAGGAAGGTGAGGAAAGAGAGGGAAGGTAAGGAAAGGGAGAGAGGGAATGTGAGCAGAGAGAGAGGGAAGGTGAGGAAAGAGAGAGGGGGAAGGTGAGGAAAGAAGGAAGGTGAGGAAAGAGAGAGAGAGAGGGAAGGTGAGGAAAGAGAGAGAGAGGGAAGGTGAGGAAAGAGAGGGGGAAGGTGAGGAAAGAGAGAGAGGGAAGGTGAGGAGAGAGAGAGAGAAGGTGAGGAAAGAGAGAGGGAAGGTGAGGAAAGAGAGAGAGGGAAGGTGAGGAAAGAGAGAGGGAAGGTGAGGAAAGAGAGAGAGGGAAGGTGAGGAAAGAGAGAGAGGGAAGGTGAGGAAAGAGGGAGAGGGAAGGTGAGGAAAGAGAGGGAAGGTGAGGAAAGAGAGGGAAGGTGAGGAAAGAGAGGGACGGTGAAGAAAGAGAGAGGGAAGGTGAGGAAAGAGAGGGAAGGTGAGGAAAGAGAGAGGGAAGGTGAGGAAAGAGAGAGGGAAGGTGAGGAAAGAGAGGGAAGGTGAGGAAAGAGAGAGGGAAGGTGAGGAAAGAGAGGGAAGGTGAGGAAAGAGAGGGACGGTGAAGAAAGAGAGAGGGAAGGTGAGGAAAGAGAGGGAAGGTGAGGAAAGAGAGGGAAGGTGAGGAAAGAGAGGGAAGGTGAGGAAAGAGAGGGAAGGTGAGGAAAGAGGAGAGGGAAGGTGAGGAAAGAGAGGGAAGGTGAGGAAAGAGAGGGAAGGTGAGGAAAGAGAGGGACGGTGAAGAAAGAGAGAGGGAAGGTGAGGAAAGAGAGGGAAGGTGAGGAAGAGAGAGGGAAGGTGAGGAAAGAGAGAGGGAAGGTGAGGAAGAGAGGGAAGGTGAGGAAAGAGAGGGACGGTGAAGAAGTGAGAGGGAAGGTGAGGAAAGAGAGGGAAGGTGAGGAAAGAGGGAAGGTGAGTGGGAAGGTGAGGAAGTGGGAAGGTGAGGAAGAGAGAGAGGGAAGGTGAGGAAAGAGAGAGGGAAGGTGAGCAAAGAGAGAGGGAAGGTGAGGGAAGGTGAGGAAGAGGGAAGGAGAGAGAGAAGGTGGGGAAGGAGTGAGGTGAGGAAGAGAGAGGGAAGGTGAGGAAGAGAGAGGGAAGGTGAGGAAGTGAGAGAGGGATGGTGAGGAAGAGAGAGAGGGAAGGTGAGGAAAGAGAGAGAGAGGGAAGGTGAGGAAAGAGTGGGAAGGTGAGGAAGAGAGAGGGAAGGTGAGGAAGAGAGAGGGAAGGTGAGGTGAGGAGAGAGAGAGGGAAGGTGCGCAGAGAGAGAAGGAAGGTGGGCAGAGAGAGAGAGGGAAGGTGGGCAGAGAGAGGGAAGGTAAGGAAAGGGAGAGGGAATGTGAGCAGAGAGAGGGGAAGGTGAGGAAAGGGAGAGAGAGGGAATGTGAGCAGAGAGAGAGGGAAGGTGAGGAAAGAGAGAGGGGAAGGTGAGGAAAGAGGGAAGGTGAGGAAAGAGAGAGAGAGGGAAGGTGAGGAAAGAGTGAGGGAAGGTGAGGAAAGAGAGAGGGAAGGTGAGGAAAGAGAGAGGGAAGGTGAGGAAAGAGAGAGAGGGAAGGTGAGGAAGAGAGAGAGGGAAGGTGAGGAAAGAGGGAGAGGGAGGTGAGGAAAGAGAGGGAAGGTGAGGAAAGAGAGGGAAGGTGAGGAAGAGAGGGAAGGTGAGGAAAGAGAGGGACGGTGAAGAAAGAGAGAGGGAAGGTGAGGAAAGAGAGGGAAGGTGAGGAAGAGAGTGGGATGGTGAGGAAGAGAGGGAAGGTGAGGAGTGAGGGATGTGAGGAAGTGAGTGGGTTGGTGTGGATGGGAGGGGTTGGTGAGGAAGGAGGGAGTTGTGAGGTTGTGAGTAGAGAGGGGAAGGTGAGGAAGAGAGAGGAGAGGGTGGAAGTGAGGAGTGAGAAGGTGGGAAGTGAGAGAGTTGGGGAGGTGTGTGAGTGTGAGGGTGGTAGTGTGTGTGTTGGTGGTTTTGTGGGTTGGTTGGTTGTGTGTTGTGTGGGTAGTGTGTGTGTGTGAGGTGGGTTTGAGTGAGTGAGGGTTGGTGTGGAAGTGTGAGGGAGGTGTGGAAGAGTGGGAAGGTGAGGAAAGAGAGAGGGAAGGTGAGGAAAGAGAGAGGGAAGGTGAGGAGAGAGAGAGAGGGAAGGTGCGCAGAGAGAGAGGGAAGGTGGGCAGAGAGAGAGAGGGAAGGTGGGCAGAGAGAGGGAAGGTGAGGAAAGAGAGGGAAGGTAAGGAAAGGGAGAGGGAATGTGAGCAGAGAGAGGGGAAGGTGAGGAAGGAGAGAGAGGGAAAGTGAGGAAAGAGAGAGGGAAGGTGAGGAAAGAGAGAGGGAAGGTGAGGAAAGAGGGGGAAGGTGAGGAAAGAGAGGGAAGGTGAGGAAAGAGAGAGGGAAGGTGAGAAGAGAGGGTGTGTGGTGGGTGTGATGGGTGGTGTGGTAGTGTGGTGTGTGGTTGGTGGTTGTGTGGGTTGGTGTTGTTGGGGTGGTTGGGTGAGTGTGTGGTTGGGTGGTTTGTGTGGTTGGTGTGGTTGGTGGTTTGTGGTTGTTTTGGGTTGTGTTGGTTGGTGTTGTGTGGGTTGGTGTGTTGTTGGTGTGTGGGTTGGTGTGTGTTGTGGTTGGTGTGTTTGTGTGGTTGGGGTGGTTTGTGTGGGTTGGGTGGTTTGTGGTGTTGTGGTGGTTTTGGTGTGGTGGGTTGTTTGTGTGGTTGGTGTTGTTGTGTGTTGGTGTGTTTGTGTGTGGTTGGTTGTTTGTGGTGTGGTTGTGTGGTTTTGTGTGGTTGGGGTTTGTTGTGGGTTGGGTGTTTGTGTTGTGGTTTGGGTTGTTTGGTGTTTGTGTGGTTGGTGTTTTGTGTGTTGTTGGTGGTTTGTGGGTTGGGGTGTTTGTGTTGGTTTGTGTGGTTGGGTTTGTTGTGTGGGGTTGGTGTTTGTGTTGGTTGGGTTTTGTTTGTGTGTGTGGGTGGTTGTTGGGTTGGGTGTTTGTGTTGGGTTGTGTTTGTTGTGTTGGGGTGTTTGTGTGTGGTTGGTGGTTTGTTGTGTTTGGGTGTTTTGTGTTGTGTGTTGGGTTTGTGTTGGTGTGTTGGGTGTTGTGTTTGGGTTGGTTGGTGTGGTTGGGGTGTTTTTGTTGGGTGTTTGTGTTGGTTGTGTTTGTTTGTTGTGGTTTGTTGGTTGGGTTTTGTTGGGTGTTGTGTTTGTTGGTTGGGGTGTTTGTGTTGTGGTTGGTGTTTTGGTGGTGGTTGGGGTGTTTGTTGGGTTGGTTGGTTTGTGTGTTGGGTGTGGTTTGTTGTTGGGGTGTTTGTGTTGGGTGGTGGTTTGTTTGTGTTGGGTTGGGGTGTTTGTTGTGTTGGGTGTTTGTTGTGGTTGTGTTGTGTTGTTGGGTTGGTGTTTTTGTTGGGTTGGTTTTGTTTGGTGTTTGTGTTTGGTTTGTTGGGTTGTGGTGTGTTTGGGTTGGGTGTTTTTGTGTTGTGTTTTTTGGTTTGGTTGTTTGGGTTTGTTGGGTGGTTTGTTTGTGGTTGTGTTTGGTGTTTGTGTTGGGTGGTTTTTGTTTGGGTGGGTTTTGTTTGTTGGTGGTTTGTGGGTTGTTTTGGTGTTTTTTGTTGGGTTTGGTGGTTGTTGGTGGTTTTGTGGGTTGGTTTGTTGGTTGGGTTGTTGTGTTGGGGTTTTTTGTTGGTGGTTGTTGTGGTTTGTGGGTTGTTTGTTGGTTGGGTTTTTTGTTGTGGTTTTGGTGGTTTTGTTGGGTGGTTGTTGTGGTTGTTGGTGGGTTGTTGGTTTTGGGTTTTTGTTGAGAGAGATTAGTTATTATTTGTTTTGTTGTGTTGTTGAGGAAGAGAGTGAGGGAAGATAAGGAAAGAGAGGGAAGAGTGAAGGAAGAGAGAGAGGGAAGGATAAGGAAAGAGAGGGGAAGATAGGAAAGAGAGGGAAGATAAGGAAGAGAGAGGGGAAGGATAAGGAAGAGAGAGGGAGGAGTAGAGAGGAGGGGATAGGAGGAAGAGAGAGGGAAGGATAAGGAAAGAGAGAGGGAAGATAGGAAGAGAGGGGAAGATAAGGAAGAGAGAGAGGAGAGGAGATAAGGAAAGAGAGAGGTGAAGATAAGGAAAGAGAGGGAAGATTAGGAAAGAGATGAGGGAGGATAGAGGAAGATAGAGGGAAGAGTAAGGAAAGAGAGGGAAGGATAAGGAAAGAGAGAGGGAAGATAAGGAAAGGAGAAAGAGGGGAAGATAAGGAAAGA
>NC_140990.1:151422110-151464536 GCF_052327205.1 Somniosus microcephalus | reverse complement strand
AAAGAGATAGAGAGGGAAGATGAGGAAAGAGAGAGAGGGGGAAGGTGAGGAAAGAGAGAGGGAAGGTGAGGAAAGAGAGAGGCAAGGTGAGGAAAGAGAGAGGGAAGGTAAGGAAAGAGAGAGGGAAGGTGAGGAAAGAGAGGGAAGGTGAGGAAAGAGAGAGGGGAGGTGAGGAAAGAGAGCGGGAAGGTGAGGAAAGAGAGAGGGAAGGTGAGGAAAGAGAGAGACGGAAGGTGAGGAAAGAGAGAGGGAAGGTGAAGAAAGAGAAAGAGGGAAGTTGAGGATAGAGAGAGAGAGAGGGAAGGTGAGGAAAGAGAGAGGGAAGGTCAGGAAAGAGAGGGAAGGTGAGGAGCGAGAGAGGGAAGGAGAGGAAAGAGAGAGAGAGAGGGAAGGTGAGGAAAGAGAGAGAGAGAGGGAAGGTGAGGAAGGAGAGAAGGAAGGTCAGGAAAGAGAGAGAGAGAGGGAAGGTGAGGAAAGAGAGAGGGAAGGTCAGGAAAGAGAGAGAGTGAAGGTGAGGAAAGAGAGAGGGAAGGTGAGGAAAGAGAGAGAGGGAAGGTGAGGAAAGAGAGAGAGAGGGAAGGTGAGTAGAGAGAGAACGAGGGAAGGTGATGAGAGAGGGCGAATGTGGGCAGAGAGAGGGGGAAGGTGGGCAGAGAGAGAGGGAAGGTGGGCAGAGAGAGAGAGAGAGAGGGAAGGTGGGCAGAGAGAGAGAGAGAGGGAAGGTGAGCAGAGAGAGAGGGAAGGTGAGCAGAGAGAAAGGGAAGGTGGGCAGAGAGGGAAGGTGGGCAGAGAGAGAGGGAAGGTGGGCAGAGAGAGAGAGCGAGGGAAGGTGATGAGAGAGGGGGAAGGTGGGGTAAGAGAGAGAGGGGGAAGTTGGGGAAAGAGAGAGGGAAGGTAAGGAAAGAGAGGGAAGGTGAGGAAAGAGAGAGGGAAGGTGAGGAAAGAGAGAGGGAAGGTAAGGAAAGGGCGAGAAAGAGCGAAGGTGAGGAAAGAGAGAGAGGGAAGGTGATGAAGGAGAGAGAGGGAAGGCGATGAAAGAGAGAGGGAAGGTGAGGAAAGAGAGAGAGCGGGATGGTGAGGAAAGAGAGAGGGAAGGTGAGGATAGAGAGAGGGAAGGTGAGGAAAGAGAGAGAGAGGGAAGGTGAGGAATGAGAGGGGGAAGGTGAGGAAAGAGATAGAGAGGGAAGATGAGGAAAGAGAGAGAGGGGGAAGGTGAGGAAAGAGAGAGGGAAGGTGAGGAAAGAGAGAGGCAAGGTGAGGAAAGAGAGAGGGAAGGTGAGGAAAGAGAGAGGGAAGGTGAGGAAAGAGAGGGAAGGTGAGGAAAGAGAGAGGGGAGGTGAGGAAAGAGAGCGGGAAGGTGAGGAAAGAGAGAGGGAAGGTAAGGAAAGAGAGAGGGAAGGTGAGGAAAGAGAGAGGGAAGGTGAGGAAAGAGAGGGAAGGTGAGGAAAGAGAGAGGGGAGGTGAGGAAAGAGAGCGGGAAGGTGAGGAAAGAGAGAGGGAAGGTAAGGAAAGAGAGAGGGAAGGTGAGGAAAGAGAGAGACGGAAGGTGAGGAAAGAGAAAGAGGGAAGTTGAGGATAGAGAGAGAGAGAGGGAAGGTGAGGAAAGAGAGAGGGAAGGTCAGGAAAGAGAGGGAAGGTGAGGAGCGAGAGAGGGAAGGAGAGGAAAGAGAGAGAGAGGGAAGGTGAGGAAAGAGAGAGAGAGAGGGAAGATGAGGAAAGAGAGAAGGAAGGTCAGGAAAGAGAGAGAGAGAGGGAAGGTGAGGAAAGAGAGAGGGAAGGTCAGGAAAGAGAGAGAGTGAAGGTGAGGAAAGAGAGAGGGAAGGTGAGGAAAGAGAGAGGGGAGGTGAGGAAAGAGAGAGAGGGGAGGTGAGGAAAGAGACAGAGGGAAGGTGAGGAAGGAGAGAGGGAAGGTGAGGAAGGAGAGAGGGAAGGTGAGGAAAGAGAGAGAGGGAAGGTGATGAAGGAGAGAGAGGGAAGGCGATGAAAGAGAGAGGGAAGGTGAGGAAAGAGAGAGAGAGGGATGGTGAGGAAAGAGAGGGAAGGTAAGGATAGAGAGAGGGAAGGTGAGGAAAGAGAGAGAGAGGGAAGGTGAGGAAAGAGAGAGGGGGAAGGTGAGGAAAGAGATAGAGAGGGAAGATGAGGAAAGAGAGAGAGGGAAGGTGAGGGAAGGTGAGGAGTGAGAGAAGGTAGGTGAGGAAAGAGAGAGAGAGAGGGAAGGTGATGAGAGAGGGAAGGTGATGAAAGACAGAGGGAAGGTGATGAAAGAGAGAGAGGGAAGGTGAAAGAGAGAGAGGGAAGGTGAGGAAAGAGAGAGAGAGGGAAGGTGAGTAGAGAGAGAGCGAGGGAAGGTGATGAGAGAGAGAGCGAGGGAAATTGATGAGAGAGGGCGAATGTGGGCAGAGAGAGGGGGAAGGTGGGCAGAGAGAGAGGGAAGGTGGGCAGAGAGAGAGAGAGAGGAAAGGTGGCAGAGAGAGAGAGAGTGGGAAGGTGAGCAGAGAGAGAGGGAAGGTGAGCAGAGAGAAAGGGAAGGTGGGCAGAGAGGGAAGGTGGGCAGAGAGAGAGGGAAGGTGGGCAGAGAGAGAGAGCGAGGGAAGGTGATGAGAGAGGGGGAAGGTGGGGTAAGAGAGAGAGGGGGAAGTTGGGGAAAGAGAGAGGGAAGGTAAGGAAAGAGAGAGGGAAGGTGAGGAAAGAGAGAGGGAAGGTAAGGAAAGGGCGAGAAAGAGCGAAGGTGAGGAAAGAGAGAGAGGGAAGGTGATGAAGGAGAGAGAGGGAAGGCGATGAAAGAGAGAGGGAAGGTGAGGAAAGAGAGAGAGAGGGATGGTGAGGAAAGAGAGAGGGAAGGTGAGGATAGAGAGAGGGAAGGTGAGGAAAGAGAGAGAGAGGGAAGGTGAGGAACGAGAGAGGGGGAAGGCGAGGAAAGAGAGAGAGAGGGATGGTGAGGAAAGAGAGAGGCAAGGTGAGGAAAGAGAGAGGGAAGGTGAGGAAAGAGAGCGGGAAGGTGAGGAAAGAGAGAGGGAAGGTGAGGAAAGAGAGAGGGAAGGTGAGGAAAGAGAGAGGGACGGTGAGGAAAGAGGGAAGGTGAGGAAAGAGAGAGACGGAAGGTTAGGAAAGAGAGAGGGAAGGTGAAGAAAGAGAAAGAGGGAAGTTGAGGAAAGAGAGAGAGAGGGAAGATGAGGAAAGAGAGAGGGAAGGTCAGGAAAGAGAGGGAAGGTGAGGAGCGAGAGAGGGAAGGAGAGGAAAGAGAGAGAGAGAGGGAAGGTGAGGAAAGAGAGAGAGAGAGGGAAGGTGAGAAAAGAGAGAAGGAAGGTCAGGAAAGAGAGAGAGAGGGAAGGTGAGGAAAGAGAGAGGGAAGGTGAGGAAAGAGAGAGAGGGAAGGTGAGGAAAGAGAGAGGGAAGGTGAGGAAAGAGAGAGGAGAGGTGAGGAAAGAGAGAGAGGGGAGGTGAGGAAAGAGACAGAGGGAAGGTGAGGAAAGAGAGAGGGAAGGTGAGGAAGGAGAGAGGGAAGGTGAGGAAAGAGAGAGAGAGGGAAGGTGAGGAAAGAGAGATGGGGGAAGGTGAGGAAAGAGAGACAGGGAAGGTGAGGAAAGAGAGAGAGAGGGAAGGTGAGGAAAGAGAGAGAGAGGGAAGGTGAGGAAAGAGGGGGAAGGTGGGGTAAGAGAGAGAGAGGGAAGGTGAGGAAAGAGAGAGAGGGAAGGTAAGGAAAGAGTGAGGGGGAAGGTGAGGAAAGAGAGAGAGGGAAGGTGAGGAAAGAGAGAGAGGGAAGGTGAGGAAAGAGAGAGGGAAGGTGAGGAAAGAGAGGGAAGGTGAGGACAGAGAGGGAAGGTGAGGAAAGAGAGGGAAGGCGAGGAAAGAGAGAGAGGGAAGGTGAGGAAAGAGAGAGAGAGAGGGAAGGTGAGGAAAGAGAGAGAGAGGGAAGGTGAGGAAAGAGAGGGAAGGTGAGGAAAGAGAGGGAAGGCGAGGAAAGAGAGAGAGGGAAGGTGAGGAAAGAGAGAGAGAGAGAGGGAAGGTGAGGAAAGAGAGAGAGAGGGAAGGTGAGGAAAGAGAGGGAAGGTGAGCAGAGAGAGAGAGGGAATGTGGGCAGAGGGAGAGGGAAGGTGGGCAGAGAGAGGGCGAGGGAAGGTGGGCAGAGAGAGGGAAGGTGGGCAGAGAGAGAGAGGGGGAAGGTGGGCAGAGAGAGAGGGAAGGTGAGCAGAGAGAGGGAAGGTGAGCAGAGAGAGGGAAGGTGGGCAGAGAGAGAGGGAAGGTGGGCAGAGAGAGAGGGAAGGTGGGCAGAGAGAGGGAAGGTGGGCAGAGAGAGGGAAGGTGGGCTGAGAGAGAGGGAAGGTAGGCAGAGAGAGGGAAGGTGGGCAGAGAGAGAGGGAAGGTAGGTGGGCAGAGAGAGAGGGAAGGTGGGCAGAGAGAGAGGGAAGGTGGGCAGAGAGAGAGAGCGAGAGGGGGAAGGTGGGCAGAGAGAGAGCGAGGGAAGGTGGGCAGAGAGAGAGAGGGAAGGTGGGCAGAGAGTGAGGGAAGGTGGGCAGAGAGAGGGAAGGAAGTTGGGCAGAGAGAGAGAGAGGGAAGGTGAGCAGAGAGAGAGGGAAGATGAGCAGAGATAGGGAAGGTGGGCAGAGAGCGAAGGTGGGCAGAGTGAGAGGGAAGGTGGGCAGAGGAAGAGAGCTAGGGAAGGTGATGAGAGAGGGGGAAGGTGGGGTAAGAGAGGGGGAAGTTGGGGAAAGAGAGAGGGAAGGTAAGGAAAGAGAGAGGGAAGGTGAGGAAAGAGAGGTAAGGTGAGCAGAGAGAGAGGGAAGGTGGGCAGAGAGAGAGGGAAGGTGGGCAGAGAGAGAGGGAAGGTAGGCGGAGAGAGGGAAGGTGGGCAGAGAGAGGGAAGGTGGGCAGAGAGAGAGAAGGAAGGTGGGCAGAGAGAGAGAGAGAGAGGGAAGGTGAGCAGAGAGAGAGGGAAGGTGAGCAGAGAGAGAGGGAAGGTGAGCAGAGAGAGAGGGAAGGTGGGCAGAGATGGAAGGTGGGCAGAGGGAGAGGGAAGGTGTGCAGAGAGAGAGGGAAGGTGGGCAGAGAGGGGGAAGGTGGGCAGAGAGAGGGGGAAGGTGGGCAGAGAGAGAGGGAAGGTGGGCAGAGAGAGAGGGAAGGTGGGCAGAGAGAGAGAGAGAGGGAAGGTGGGTAGAGAGAGAGAGAGGGAAGGTGAGCAGAGAGAGAGGGATGGTGGGCAGAGAGAGAGGAAAGGTGGGCAGAGAGAGAGAGCGAGGTAAGGTGATGAGACAGGGGGAAGGTGGGGTAAGAGAGAGGGGGAAGTTGGGGAAAGAGAGAGGGAAGGTAAGGAAAGAGAGAGGGAAGGTGAGGGAAGGTGACGAAAGAGAGAGGGAAGGTAAGGAAAGGGAGAGAGAGAGGGAAGGAAAGGGAGAGAGAGAGGGAGGTGAGGAAAGAGAGGGAAGGTGAGGAAAGAGAGAGGGAAGGTGAGGAAAGAGAGAGGGAAGGTGAGGAAAGAGAGAGAGGGAAGGTGAGGAAAGAGAGAGGGAAGGTGAGGAAAGAGAGAGGGAAGGTGAGGAAATAGAGGGAAGGTGAGGAAAGAGAGACGGAAGGTGAGGAAAGAGAGAGAGGGAAGGTGAGGAAAGAGAGAGGGAAGTTGAGGAAAGAGAGAGAGAGGAAAGGTGAGGAAAGAGGGAGAGGGAAGGTGAGGAAAGAGAGAGAGGGAAGGTGAGGAAAGAGACAGAGGGAAGTTGAGGAAAGAGAGAGAGGGAACGTGAGGAAAGAGAGAGAGGGAAGGTGAGGAAAGAGAGAGAGGGAAGGTGGTCAGAGAGAGAGAGAGGGTAGGTGAGCAGAGAGAGAGAGGGACGGTGAGCAGAGAGAGAGGGATGGTGAGCAGAGAGCAAGGGAATGTGGGCAGAGAGAGAGGGAAGGTGGGCAGAGAGAGAGGGATGGTGGGCAGAGAGAGAGGGAAGGTGGGCAGAGAGAGAGGGAAGGTGGGCAGAGAGAGAGGGAAGATGGGCAGAGAGAGAGGGAAGGTGGGCAGAGAGAGGGAAGGTGGGCAGAGAGAGAGGGAAGGTGGGCAGAGAGAGAGGGAAGGTGGGCAGAGAGAGAGGGAAGGTGGGGAGGGAGAGAGGGAAGGTGGGCAGAGAGAGAGGGAAGGTGGGCAGAGAGAGAGGGAATGTGGGCAGAGAGAGAGGAAAGGTGAGTAGAGAGAGAGATGGAAGGTGAGTACAGAGAGAGAGCGAGGGAGGGTGATGAGAGAGGGGGAAGGTGGGGTAAGAGAGAGAGAGGGAAGGTGAGGAAAGAGAGAGAGAGGGACGGTGAGGAAAGAGAGAGAGAGGGAAGGTGAGGAAAGAGAGAGAGGGAAGGTGAGGAAAGAGAGAGGGACGGTGAGGAAAGAGAGAGAGAGGGACGGTGAGGAAAGAGAGAGAAGGTGAGGAAAGAGAGAGGGAAGGTGAGGAAAGAGAGAGGGAAGGTGAGGAAAGAGAGAGGGAAGGTGAGGAAAGAGAGAGTGAGGGAAGGTGAGGAAAGAGAGAGGGAAGGTGAGGAAAGAGAGAGGGAAGGTGAGGAATGAGAGGGAAGGAGAGTAAAGAGAGGGAAGGCGAGGAAAGAGAGAGGGAAGGCGAGGAAAGAGAGGGAAGGTGAGGAAAGAGAGGGAAGGTGAGGAAAGAGAGAGAGAGGGAATGTGAGGAAAGAGAGAGAGAGAGAGGGAAGGTGAGGAAAGAGAGGGAAGGTGAGGAAAGAGAGAGAGAGGGGGAAGGTGAGCAGAGGGAGAGGGAAGGTGGGCAGAGAGGGCGAGGGAAGGTGGGCAGAGAGAGAGAGGGAAGGTGGGCAGAGAGAGAGAGAGGGAAGGTGGGCAGAGAGAGAGGGAAGGTGAGCAGAGAGAGAGGGATGGTGAGCAGAGAGAGAGGGAAGGTGGGCAGAGAGAAAGGGAAGGTGGGCAGAGAGAGAGGGAAGGTGGGCAGAGAGAGAGGGAAGGTGGGCAGAGAGAGAGGGAAGGTGGGCAGAGAGAGGGGGAAGGTGGGCAGAGAGAGGGGGAAGGTGGGCAGAGAGAGAGGGAAGGTGGGCAGAGAGAGGGAAGGTAGGCAGAGAGAGAGGGAAGGAATGTGGGCAGAGAGAGGGAATGTGGGCTGAGAGAGAGGGAAGGTGGGCAGAGAGAGAGGGAAGGTGGGCAGAGAGAGAGAGAGAGAGGGGAAGGTGGGCAGAGAGAGAGCGAGGGAAGGTGGGCAGAGAGAGAGAGGGAAGGTGGGCAGAGAGAGAGGGAAGGTGGGCAGAGAGAGCGAAGGAAGTTGGGCAGAGAGAGAGAGAGGGAGGGTGAGCAGAGAGAGAGGGAAGATGAGCAGAGAGAGGGAAGGTGGGCAGAGAGCGAAGGTGGGCAGAGTGAGAGGGAAGGTGGGCAGAGGGAGAGAGCTAGGGAAGGTGATGAGAGAGGGGGAAGGTGGGGAAAGAGAGAGGTAAGGTAAGGAAAGAGAGAGGGAAGGTGCGGAAAGAGAGGTAAGGTGAGCAGAGAGAGAGGGAAGGTGGGCAGAGAGAGAGGTAAGGTGGGCAGAGTGAGAGGGAAGGTGGGCAGAGAGAGGGAAGGTGGGCAGAGAGAGAGAAGGAAGGTGGGCAGAGAGAGAGAGAGAGAGAGGGAAGGTGAGCAGAGAGAGAGGGAAGGTGAGCAGAGAGGGAGGGAAGGTGAGCAGAGAGAGAGGGAAGGTGGGCAGAGAGAGAGGGAAGGTGCGCAGAGAGAGAGGGAAGGTGGGCAGAGAGAGAGGGAAGGTGCACAGAGAGAGAGAGGGAAGGTGGGCAGAGAGAGGGAGAGAGGGAAGGTGGGCAGAGAGAGAGAGGGAAGGTGAGCAGAGAGAGAGGGAAGGTGGGCAGAGAGAGAGGGAAGGTGGGCAGAGAGAGAGAGCGAGGTAAGGTGATGAGAGAGGGGGAAGGTTGGGTAAGAGAGAGGGGGAAGTTGGGGAAGGAGAGAGGGAAGGGAAGGAAAGAGAGAGGGAAGGTGAGGAAAGAGAGAGGGAAGGTGAGGAAAGAGAGAGGGAAGGTGAGGAAAGAGAGAGGGAAGGTAAGGGAAGGGAGAGAGAGAGGGAAGGAAAGGGAGAGAGAGGGAAGGTGAGGAAAGAGAGAGGGAAGGTGAGGAAAGAGAGAGGGAAGGTGAGGAAAGAGAGAGAGGGAAGGTGAGGAAAGAGAGGGAAGGTGAGGAAAGAGAGGGAAGGCGAGGAAAGAGAGAGGGAAGGCGAGGAAAGAGAGGGAAGGTGAGGAAAGAGAGGGAAGGTGAGGAAAGAGAGAGAGAGGGAAGGTGAGGAAAGAGAGAGAGAGAGAGAGGGAAGTTGAGGAAAGAGAGAGAGGGAAGGTGAGGAAAGAGGGAAGGTGAGGAAAGAGAGAGAGAGGGGTAAGGTGAGCAGAGGGAGAGGGAAGGTGGGCAGAGAGGGCGAGGGAAGGTGGGCAGAGAGAGAGAGGGAAGGTGGGCAGAGAGAGAGAGAGGGAAGGTGGGCAGAGAGAGAGGGAAGGTGAGCAGAGAGAGAGGGAAGGTGGGCAGAGAGAAAGGGAAGGTGGGCAGAGAGAGAGGGAAGGTGGGCAGAGAGAGAGGGAAGGTGGGCAGAGAGAGGGGGAAGGTGGGCAGAGAGAGGAGGAAGGTGGGCAGAGAGAGAGGGGAGGTGGGCAGAGAGAGGGAAGGTGGGCAGAGAGAGAGGGAAGGAATGTGGGCAGAGAGAGGGAATGTGGCCTGAGAGAGAGGGAAGGTGGGCAGAGAGAGAGGGAAGGTGGGCAGAGAGAGAGAGCGAGAGGGGGAAGGTGGGCAGAGAGAGAGCGAGGGAAGGTGGGCAGAGAGAGAGAGGGAAGGTGGGCAGAGAGTGAGGGAAGGTGGGCAGAGAGAGGGAAGGAAGTTGGGCAGAGAGAGAGAGAGGGAAGGTGAGCAGAGAGAGAGGGAAGATGAGCAGAGATAGGGAAGGTGGGCAGAGAGCGAAGGTGGGCAGAGTGAGAGGGAAGGTGGGCAGAGGAAGAGAGCTAGGGAAGGTGATGAGAGAGGGGGAAGGTGGGGTAAGAGAGGGGGAAGTTGGGGAAAGAGAGAGGGAAGGTAAGGAAAGAGAGAGGGAAGGTGAGGAAAGAGAGGTGAGGTGAGCAGAGAGAGAGGGAAGGTGGGCAGAGAGAGAGGGAAGGTGGGCAGAGAGAGAGGGAAGGTAGGCGGAGAGAGGGAAGGTGGGCAGAGAGAGGGAAGGTGGGCAGAGAGAGAGAAGGAAGGTGGGCAGAGAGAGAGAGAGAGAGGGAAGGTGAGCAGAGAGAGAGGGAAGGTGAGCAGAGAGAGAGGGAAGGTGAGCAGAGAGAGAGGGAAGGTGGGCAGAGATGGAAGGTGGGCAGAGGGAGAGGGAAGGTGGGCAGAGAGAGAGGGAAGGTGGGCAGAGAGGGGGAAGGTGGGCAGAGAGAGGGGGAAGGTGGGCAGAGAGAGAGGGAAGGTGGGCAGAGAGAGAGGGAAGGTGCACAGAGAGAGGGAAGGTGGGCAGAGAGAGAGAGAGAGGGAAGGTGGGTAGAGAGAGAGAGAGAGGGAAGGTGAGCAGAGAGAGAGGGATGGTGGGCAGAGAGAGAGGAAAGGTGGGCAGAGAGAGAGAGCGAGGTAAGGTGATGAGACAGGGGGAAGGTGGGGTAAGAGAGAGGGGGAAGTTGGGGAAAGAGAGAGGGAAGGTAAGGAAAGGGAGAGAGAGAGGGAAGGAAAGGGAGAGAGAGAGGGAAGGTGAGGAAAGAGAGAGGGAAGGTGAGGAAAGAGAGAGGGAAGGTGAGGAAAGAGAGAGAGGGAAGGTGAGGAAAGAGAGAGGGAAGGTGAGGAAAGAGAGAGGGAAGGTGAGGAAATAGAGGGAAGGTGAGGAAAGAGAGACGGAAGGTGAGGAAAGAGAGAGAGGGAAGGTGAGGAAAGAGAGAGGGAAGTTGAGGAAAGAGAGAGAGAGGAAAGGTGAGGAAAGAGAGAGAGGGAAGGTGAGGAAAGAGAGAGAGGGAAAGTGAGGAAAGAGACAGAGGGAAGTTGAGGAAATAGAGAGAGGGAACGTGAGGAAAGAGAGAGAGGGAAGGTGAGGAAAGAGAGAGAGAGGGAAGGTGAGGAAAGAGAGAGAGAGAGGGAAGGTGAGGAAAGAGAGAGAGAGAGGGAAGGTGAGGAAAGAGAGAGGGAAGGTCAGGAAAGAGAGGGAAGGTGAGGAAAGAGAGAGGGAAGGTGAGGAAAGAGAGAGGGAAGGTGAGGAAAGAGAGAGAAAGAGGGAAGGTGAGGAAAGAGAGAAGGAAGGTGAGGAAAGAGAGAGGGGAGTTGAGGAAAGAGAGAGAGGGGGAAGGTGAGGAAAGAGAGGGGGAAGGTGAGGAAATAGAGGGAAGGTGAGGAAAGAGAGACGGAAGGTGAGGAAAGAGAGAGAGGGAAGGTGAGGAAAGAGAGAGGGAAGTTGAGGAAAGAGAGAGAGAGGAAAGGTGAGGAAAGAGAGAGAGGGAAGGTGAGGAAAGAGAGAGAGGGAAGGTGAGGAAAGAGACAGAGGGAAGTTGAGGAAAGAGAGAGAGGGAACGTGAGGAAAGAGAGAGAGGGAAGGTGAGGAAAGAGAGAGAGAGGGAAGGTGAGGAAAGAGAGAGAGAGAGGGAAGGTGAGGAAAGAGAGAGAGAGAGGGAAGGTGAGGAAAGAGAGAGGGAAGGTCAGGAAAGAGAGGGAAGGTGAGGAAAGAGAGAGGGAAGGTGAGGAAAGAGAGAGGGAAGGTGAGGAAAGAGAGAGAAAGAGGGAAGGTGAGGAAAGAGAGAAGGAAGGTGAGGAAAGAGAGAGGGGAGTTGAGGAAAGAGAGAGAGGGGGAAGGTGAGGAAAGAGAGGGGGAAGGTGAGGAAAGAGAGAGAGGGAAGGTGAGGAAGGAGAGAGGGAAGTTGAGGAAAGAGAGAGAGAGGGAATGTGAGGAAAGAGAGACAGGGAAGTTGAGGAATGAGAGAGAGAGGGAAGGTGAGGAAAGAGAGAGAGAGGGAAGTTGAGGAAAGAGAGAGGGAAGTTGAGGAAAGTGAGAGCGAGGGAAGGAGAGCAGAGAGAGAGAGGGAAGATGGGCAGAGAGAGAGAGAGGGAAGGTGGGCAGAGAGAGAGAGGGATGGTGAGCAGAGAGAGGGAAGGTGGCAGAGAGAGAGGGAAGGTGGGCAGAGAGAGAGAGCGAGAGGGGGAAGGTGGGCAGAGAGAGAGCGAGGGAAGGTGGGCAGAGAGAGAGAGGGAAGGTGGGCAGAGAGTGAGGGAAGGTGGGCAGAGAGAGGGAAGGAAGTTGGGCAGAGAGAGAGAGAGGGAAGGTGAGCAGAGAGAGAGGGAAGATGAGCAGAGATAGGGAAGGTGGGCAGAGAGCGAAGGTGGGCAGAGTGAGAGGGAAGGTGGGCAGAGGAAGAGAGCTAGGGAAGGTGATGAGAGAGGGGGAAGGTGGGGTAAGAGAGGGGGAAGTTGGGGAAAGAGAGAGGGAAGGTAAGGAAAGAGAGAGGGAAGGTGAGGAAAGAGAGGTAAGGTGAGCAGAGAGAGAGGGAAGGTGGGCAGAGAGAGAGGGAAGGTGGGCAGAGAGAGAGGGAAGGTAGGCGGAGAGAGGGAAGGTGGGCAGAGAGAGGGAAGGTGGGCAGAGAGAGAGAAGGAAGGTGGGCAGAGAGAGAGAGAGAGAGGGAAGGTGAGCAGAGAGAGAGGGAAGGTGAGCAGAGAGAGAGGGAAGGTGAGCAGAGAGAGAGGGAAGGTGGGCAGAGATGGAAGGTGGGCAGAGGGAGAGGGAAGGTGTGCAGAGAGAGAGGGAAGGTGGGCAGAGAGGGGGAAGGTGGGCAGAGAGAGGGGGAAGGTGGGCAGAGAGAGAGGGAAGGTGGGCAGAGAGAGAGGGAAGGTGCACAGAGAGAGAGAGGGAAGGTGGGCAGAGAGAGAGAGAGAGGGAAGGTGGGTAGAGAGAGAGAGAGAGGAAAGGTGGGCAGAGAGAGAGAGCGAGGTAAGGTGATGAGACAGGGGGAAGGTGGGGTAAGAGAGAGGGGGAAGTTGGGGAAAGAGAGAGGGAAGGTAAGGAAAGAGAGAGGGAAGGTGAGGGAAGGTGACGAAAGAGAGAGGGAAGGTAAGGAAAGGGAGAGAGAGAGGGAAGGAAAGGGAGAGAGAGAGGGAGGTGAGGAAAGAGAGGGAAGGTGAGGAAAGAGAGAGGGAAGGTGAGGAAAGAGAGAGGGAAGGTGAGGAAAGAGAGAGAGGGAAGGTGAGGAAAGAGAGAGGGAAGGTGAGGAAAGAGAGAGGGAAGGTGAGGAAATAGAGGGAAGGTGAGGAAAGAGAGACGGAAGGTGAGGAAAGAGAGAGAGGGAAGGTGAGGAAAGAGAGAGGGAAGTTGAGGAAAGAGAGAGAGAGGAAAGGTGAGGAAAGAGGGACAGGGAAGGTGAGGAAAGAGAGAGAGGGAAGGTGAGGAAAGAGACAGAGGGAAGTTGAGGAAAGAGAGAGAGGGAACGTGAGGAAAGAGAGAGAGGGAAGGTGAGGAAAGAGAGAGAGAGGGGAGGTGAGGAAAGAGAGAGAGAGAGGGAAGGTGAGGAAAGAGAGAGAGAGAGGGAAGGTGAGGAAAGAGAGAGGGAAGGTCAGGAAAGAGAGGGAAGGTGAGGAAAGAGAGAGGGAAGGTGAGGAAAGAGAGAGGGAAGGTGAGGAAAGAGAGAGAAAGAGGGAAGGTGAGGAAAGAGAGAAGGAAGGTGAGGAAAGAGAGAGGGGAGTTGAGGAAAGAGAGAGAGGGGGAAGGTGAGGAAAGAGAGGGGGAAGGTGAGGAAAGAGAGAGAGGGAAGGTGAGGAAGGAGAGAGGGAAGTTGAGGAAAGAGAGAGAGAGGGAAGGTGAGGAAAGAGAGACAGGGAAGGTGAGGAATGAGAGAGAGAGGGAAGGTGAGGAAAGAGAGAGAGAGGGAAGTTGAGGAAAGAGAGAGGGAAGTTGAGGAAAGTGAGAGCGAGGGAAGGAGAGCAGAGAGAGAGAGGGAAGGTGGGCAGAGAGAGAGAGAGGGAAGGTGGGCAGAGAGAGAGAGGGAAGGTGAGCAGAGAGAGGGAAGGTGGGCAGAGAGAGAGGGAAGGTGAGCAGAGAAGAGAGGGAAGCTGAGCAGAGAGAGAGGGAAGGTGAGCCGAGAGAGAGGGAAGGTGGGCAGAGAGAGAGGGAAGCTGGGCAGAGAGAGGGAAGGTGGGCAGAGAGAGGGAAGGTGGGCAGAGAGAGAGAGGGAAGGTGGGCAGAGGGAGAAAGCGAGGGAAGGTGGGCAGAGAGGGAGAGAGGGAAGTTGGGCAGAGAGAGAGGGAAGGTGGGCAGAGAGAGAGAGAGGGAAGGTGGGCAGAGAGTGAGAGAGGGAAGGTGGGCAGAGAGAGAGAGAGGGTACGTGAGCAGAGAGAGAGGGAAGGTGAGCAGAGAGAGAGGGATGGTGAGCAGAGAGAGAGGGAAGGTGGGCAGAGAGAGAGGGAAGGTGGGCAGAGAGAGAGGGAAGGTGGGCAGAGAGAGAGGGAAGGTGGGCAGAGAGAGAGGGAAGGTGGGCAGAGAGAGAGGGAAGGTGGGCAGAGAGAGAGGGAAGGTGGGCAGAGAGAGAGGGAAGGTGGGCAGAGAGAGAGGGAAGGTGGGCAGAGAGAGAGATGGAAGGTGAGTACAGAGAGAGAGCGAGGGAAGGTGATGAGAGAGGGGGAAGGTGGGGTAAGAGAGAGAGAGGGAAGGTGAGGAAAGACAGAGAGTGAAGGTGAGGAAAGAGAGAGGGACGGTGAGGAAAGAGAGAGAGAGGGAAGGTGAGGAAAGCGAGAGGGAAGGTGAGGAAAGAGAGGGAAGGAGAGGAAAGAGAGAGGGAAGGTGAGGAAAGAGAGGGGGAAGGTGAGGAAAGAGAGAGAGGGAAGGTGAGGAAAGAGAGAGAGAGGGAAGGTGAGGAAAGAGAGAGGGAAGGCGAGGAAAGAGAGGGAAGGCGAGGAAAGAGAGGGAAGGCGAGGAAAGAGAGGGAAGGTGAGGAAAGGCGAGGAATGAGAGGGAAGGCGAGGAAAGAGAGGGAAGGTGAGGAAAGAGAGAGAGAGGGAAGTTGAGGAAAGAGAGAGAGGGAAGGTGAGGAAAGAGAGGGAAGGTGAGGAAAGAGAGAGAGTGGGAAGGTGAGCAGAGAGAGAGAGGGAATGTGGGCAGATGGAGAGGGAAGGTGGGCAGAGAGAGGGCGAGGGAAGGTGGGCAGAGAGAGAGAGGGAAGGTGGGCAGAGAGAGAGAGAGGGAAGGTGGGCAGAGAGAGAGGGCAGGTGGGCAGAGAGAGAGGGCAGGTGAGCAGAGAGAGAAGGAAGGTGAGCAGAGAGAGAGGGAAGGTGGGCAGAGAGAGAGGGAAGGTGGGCAGAGAGAGAGGGAAGGTGGGCAGAGAGTGAGGGAAGGTGGGCAGAGAGAGGGGAAGGTGGGCAGAGAGAGAGGGAAGGTGGGCAGAGAGAGGGAAGGTGGGCAGAGAGAGAGGGAAGGAATGTGGGCAGAGAGAGAGAGAATGTATGCAGAGAGAGAGGGAATGTGTGCAGAGAGAGAGGGAAGGTGGGCAGAGAGAGAGGGAAGGTGGGCAGAGAGAGAGAGAGGGGGAAGGTGGGCAGAGAGAGAGCGAGGGAAGGTGGGCAGAGAGAGAGAGGGAAGGTGGGCAGAGAGAGAGGGAAGGTGGGCAGAGAGAGAGGGAAGGTGGGCAGAGAGTGAGAGGGAAGGTGAGCAGAGAGAGAGGGAAGGTGGGCAGAGAGGGAAGGTGGGCAGAGAGAGAGGGAAGGTGGGCAGAGGGAGAGAGCGAGGGAAGGTGATGAGAGAGGGGGAAGGTGGGGTAAGAGAGAGGGAAGGTAAGGAAAGAGAGAGGGAAGGTGAGCAGAGAGAGTGGGAAGGTGAGCAGAGAGAGAGGGAAGGTGAGCCGAGAGAGAGGGAAGGTGAGCAGAGAGAGAGGGAAGGTGGGCAGAGAGAGAGGGAAGGTGGGCAAAGAGAGAGGGAAGGTGGGCAGAGAGAGGGAAGGTGGGCAGAGAGAGGGAGAGGGAAGGTGGGCTGAGAGAGAGAAGGAAGTTGGGCAGAGAGAGAGAGAGAGGGAAGGTGAGCAGAGAGAGAGGGAAGGTGAGCAGGGAAGGTGGGCAGAGAGAGAGGGAAGGTGGGCAGAGAGAGAGGGAAGGTGGGCAGAGAGAGAGGGAAGGTGGGCAGAGAGAGAGGGAAGGTGGGCAGAGAGAGAGGGAAGGTGGGCAGAGAGAGAGGGAAGGTGGGCAGAGAGAGAGGGAAGGTGGGCAGAGAGAGAGGGAAGGTGAGCAGAGAGAGAGGGAAGGTGAGCAGAGAGAGAGGGAAGGTGAGCAGAGAGAGAGGGAAGGTGAGCAGAGAGAGATGGAAGGTGAGTAGAGAGAGAGAGCGAGGGAAGGTGATGAGAGAGGGGGAAGGTGGGGTAAGAGAGAGAGAGGGAAGGTGAGGAAAGAGAGAGGGAAGGTGAGGAAAGAGAGAGGGACGGTGAGGAAAGAGAGAGAGAGGGAAGGTGAGGAAAGAGAGAGGGAAGGTGAGGAAAGAGAGAGGGAAGGTGAGGAAAGAGAGGGAAGGTGAGGAAAGAGAGAGGGAAGGCGAGGAAAGAGAGGGAAGGTGAGGAAAGAGAGGGAAGGTGAGGAAAGAGAGGGAAAGTGAGTAAAGAGAGGGAAGGTAAGGAAAGAGAGAGAGAGGGAAGGTGAGGAAAGAGAGAGAGAGGGAATGTGAGGAAAGAGAGAGAGAGGGAAGGTGAGGAAAGAGAGAGAGGGAATGTGGGCAGAGGGAGAGGGAAGGTGGGCAGAGAGAGGGCGAGGGAAGGTGGGCAGAGAGAGAGAGGGAAGGTGAGCAGAGAACAGAGGGAAGCTGAGCAGAGAGGGGGACGGTGAGCAGAGAGAGAGGGAAGGTGGGCAGAGAGAGAGGGAAGGTGGGCAGAGAGACGGGGAAGGTGGGCAGAGAGAGAGGGAAGGTGGGCAGAGAGAGAGGGAAGGAAGTTGGGCAGAGAGAGAGGGAAGGTGGGCAGAGAGAGAGGGAAGGTGGGCAGAGAGAGAGGGAAGGTGGGCAGAGAGAGAGGGAAGGTGGGCAGAGAGAGAGCGAGGGAAGGTGGGCACAGAGAGAGGGAAGGTGGGCACAGAGAGAGGGAAGGTGGGCAGAGAGAGATGGAAGGTGGGCAGAGAGAGAGGGAAGGAGGGCAGAGAGAGAGGAAAGTTGAGTAGAGAGAGAGATGGAAGGTGAGTACAGAGAGAGAGCGAGGGAGGGTGATGAGAGAGGGGGAAGGTGGGGTAAGAGAGCGAGAGGGAAGGTGAGGAAAGAGAGAGGGAAGGTGAGGAAAGAGAGAGGGAAGGTAAGGAAAGGGATAGAGAGAGGGAAGGTGCGGAAAGCGAGAGGGAAGGTGAGGAAAGAGAGAGGCAAGGTGATGAAAGAGAGAGGGAAGGTGAGGAAAGAGAGAGGGGGAAGGTGAGGAAAGAGAGAGGGAAGGTGAGGAAAGAGAGAGGGAAGGTGAGGAAAGAGAGGGAAGGTGAGGGAAGGCGAGGAAAGAGAGAGGGAAGGTGAGGAAAGAGAGGGAAGGTGAGGAAAGAGAGGGAAGGTGAGGAAAGAGAGAGAGAGGGAAGGTGAGGAAAGAGAGAGAGAGAGAGGGAATGTGGGCAGAGGGAGAGGGAAGGTGGGCAGAGAGGGCAAGGGAAGGTGGGCAGAGAGAGAGAGCGAAGGTGGGCAGAGAGAGAGAGGGAAGGTGGGCAGAGAGCGAGGGAAGGTGAGCAGAGAGAGTGAAGGTGAGCAGAGAGAGAGAGAAGGTGAGCAGAGAGAGAGGGAAGGTGAGCAGAGAGAGAGGGAAGGTGGGCAGAGAGAGGGAAGGTGGGCAGAGAGAGAGGGAAGGTTGGCAGAGAGAGGGGGAAGGTGGGCAGAGAGAGAGGGAAGGTGGGCAGAGAGAGGGAAGGTGGGCAGAGAGAGAGGGAAGGTGGGCAGAGATTGAGGGAAGGTGGGCAGAGAGAGTGAAGGTGGGCAGAGAGAGAGAGAGGGGGAAGGTGGGCAGAGAGAGAGCGAGGGAAGGTGGGCAGAGAGAGAGAAGGAAGGTGGGCAGAGAGAGAGAGAGGGAAGGTGAGCAGAGAGAGGGAAGGTGAGCAAAGAGAGGGAAGGTGATGAGAGAGGGGGAAGGTGGGGTAAGAGAGAGAGGGGGAAGTTGGGGAAAGTGAGAGGGAAGGTAAGGAAAGAGCGAGGGAAGGTGAGGAAAGAGAGAGGGAAGGTGAGCAGAGATAGAGGGAAGGTGAGCCGAGAGAGAGGGAAGGTGAGCCGAGAAAGAGGGAAGGTGGGCAGAGAGAGAGGGATGTTGGGCAGAGAGAGGGAAGGTGGGCAGAGAGAGAGAGAGGGAAGTTGGGCAGAGAGAGAGAAGGAAGGTGGGCAGAGAGAGAGAGAGGGAAGGTGAGCAGAGAGAGAGGGAAGGTGAGCAGAGAGAGAGGGAAGGTGGGCAGAGAGGGAGGGTGGGCAGAGAGAGAGGGAAGGTTGGCAGAGAGAGAGGGAAGGTGGGCAGAGAGAGAGGGAAGGTGGGCAGAGAGAGAGGAGAGGTGAGCAGAGAGAGAGATGGAAGGTGAGTAGAGAGAGAGCAAGGGAAGGTGATGAGAGAGGGGGAAGGTGGGCAGAGAGAGAGGGAAGGTGGGCAGAGAGAGAGGGAAGGTGCACAGAGAGAGAGGGAAGGTGGGCAGAGACGGAAGGTGGGCAGAGAGAGAGGGAAGGTGGGCAGAGAGAGAGAGCGAGGGAAGGTGATGAGAGAGGGGGAAGGTGGGCTAAGAGAGAGAGGGAAGGTTGGCAGAGAGAGAGGGAAGGTGGGCAGAGAGAGAGGGAAGGTGGGCAGAGAGAGAGGAGAGGTGAGCAGAGAGAGAGATGGAAGGTGAGTAGAGAGAGAGCAAGGGAAGGTGATGAGAGAGGGGGAAGGTGGGCAGAGAGAGAGGGAAGGTGGGCAGAGAGAGAGGGAAGGTGCACAGAGAGAGAGGGAAGGTGGGCAGAGACGGAAGGTGGGCAGGGCGAGAGGGAAGCTGGGCAGAGAGAGACAGCGAGGGAAGGTGATGAGAGAGGGGGAAGGTGGGCTAAGAGAGAGAGGGGGAAGTTGGGGAAAGAGAGAGAGAGGGAAGGTGAGGAAAGAGAGAGGGAAGGTGAGGAAAGAGAGAGAGAGGGAAGGTGAGGAAAGACAGAGGGAAGGTGAGGAGGAGAGAGGGAAGGTGAGGAGAGAGAGAGGGAAGGTGAGGAAAGAGAGAGAGGGGGAAGGTGAGGAAAGAGAGACAGGGAAGGTGAGGAAAGAGAGAGAGAGGGAAGGTGAGGAAAGAGAGAGAGAGGGAAGGTGAGGAAAGAGAGAGGGAAGGTGAGGAAAGAGAGAGGGACGGTGAGGAAAGAGAGAGAGAGGGAAGGTGAGGAAAGCGAGAGGGAAGGTGAGGAATGCGAGAGGGAAGGTGAGGAAAGAGAGAGGGAAGGTGAGGAAAGAGAGGGAAGGTGACGAAAGAGAGGGAAGGTGAGGAAAGAGAGAGGGAAGGCGAGGAAAGAGAGGGAAGGCGCGGGAAGGTGAGGAAAGAGAGGGAAAGTGAGGAAAGAGAGGGAAGGTGAGGAAAGAGAGAGAGAGGGAAGGTGAGGAAAGAGAGAGAGAGGGAAGGTGAGGAAAGAGAGAGAGGGAATGTGGGCAGAGGGGGAGGGAAGGTGGGCAGAGAGAGGGCGAGGGAAGGTGGGCAGAGAGAGAGGGAAGGTGAGCAGAGAACAGAGGGAAGCTGAGCAGTGAGGGGGATGGTGAGCAGAGAGAGAGGGAAGGTGAGCAGAGAGAGAGGGAATGTGGGCAGAGAGAGAGGGAATGTGGGCAGAGAGAGAGGGAAGGTGGGCAGACAGAGAGGGAAGGTGAGCAGAGAGAGGGGGAAGGTGGGCAGAGAGAGAGGGAAGGTGGGCAGAGAGAGGGAAGGTGGGCAGAGAGAGGGAAGGTGGGCAGAGAGAGAGGGAAGGAAGGTGGGCAGAGAGAGAGGGAAGGTGGGCAGAGAGAGAGGGAAGGTGGGCAGAGAGAGAGAGGGGGAAGGTGGGCAGAGAGAGAGCGAGGGAATGTGGGCACAGAGAGAGGGAAGGTGGGCAGAGAGAGAGAAGGAAGGTGGGCAGGGAGAGAGAGAGGGAAGCTGAGCAGAGAGAGAGGGAAGGTGAGCAGAGAGAGGGAAAGTGGGCAGAGAGGGAAGCTGGGCAGAGAGAGAGGGAAGGTGGGCAGAGGGAGAGAGCGAGGGAAGGTGATGAGAGAGGGGGAAGGTGGGGTAAGAGAGAAAGGGGGAAGTTGGGGAAAGAGAGAGGGAAGGTAAGGAAAGAGAGACGGAAGGTGAGCAGAGAGAGAGGGAAGGTGAGCAGAGAGAGAGGGAAGGTGGGCAGAGAGGGAAGGTGGGCAGAGAGAGAGAGGGAAGGTGGGCAGAGAGAGAGGGAATGTGGGCAGAGAGAGGGGGAAGGTGGGCAGAGAGAGAGGGAAGGTGGGCAGAGAGAGAGGGAAGGTGAGCAGAGAGAGAGGGAAGGTGGGCAGAGAGAGAGAGCGAGGGAAGGTGATGAGAGAGGGGAAAGGTGGGGTAAGAGAGAGATGGGGAAGTTGGGGAAAGAGAGAGGGAAGGTAAGGAAAGAGAGAGGGAAGGTGAGGAAAGAGAGAGGGAAGGTGAGGAAAGAGAGAGGGAAGGTAAGGAAAGGGAGAGAGAGAGGGAAGGTGAGGAAAGAGAGAGGGAAGGTGAGGAAAGAGAGAGAGGGATGGTAAGGAGAGAGAGAGGGAAGGTGAGGAAAGAGAGAGAGGGAAGGTGAGGAAAGAGAGAGGGAAGGTGAGGAAAGAGAGAGGGAAGGTGAGGAAAGAGAGAGGGAAGGTGAGGAAAGAGAGAGGGAAGGTGAGGAAAGAGAGAGGGAAGGTGAGGAAAGAGAGAGGGAAGGTGAGGAAAGAGAGAGTGAAGGTGAGGAAAGAGAGAGGGAAGGTGAGGAAAGAGAGAGAGGGAAGGTGAGGAAAGAGAGAGAGGGAAGGTGAGGAAAGAGGGAGAGAGGGAAGGCGAGGAAAGAGAGAGGGAAGGTGAGGAAAGAGGGAAGGTGAGGAAAGAGTGTGGGAAGGTGAGGAAAGAGAGAGGGAAGGTGAGGAAAGAGAGAAGGAAGGTGAGGAAAGAGAGGGAAAGAGAAAGGGGGAAGGTGAGGAAAGAGAGTGAGGGAAGGTGAGGAAAGAGAGGGAAGGTGAGGAAAGAGAGAAGGAAGGTGAGGAAAGAGAGGGGAAGATAGAGAGGGAAGGTGAGGAAAGAGAAAGAGGGAAGGTGGGGAAAGAGAGAGAGGGAAGGTGAGGAAAGAGAGAGGGAAGGTGAGGAAAGAGAGAGAGAGGGAAGGTGAGGAAAGAGAGAGAGGGAAGGTGAGGAAAGAGAGAGGGAAGGTGAGGAAAGAGAGAGAGAGGGAAGGTGAGGAAAGAGAGAGGGAAGGTGAGGAAAGAGAGAGAGAGAGGGAAGGTGAGGAAAGAGAGGGGGAAGGTGAATGCAGGTGAGGAAAGAGAGAGGGATGGTGAGGAAAGAGAGAGAGGGAAGGTGAGGAAAGAGAGAGAGGGATGGTGAGGAAAGAGAGAGAGGGAAGGTGAGGAAAGAGAGAGAGGGAAGGAGAGGAAAGAGAGAGAGGGAAGGTGAGGAAAGAGAGAGAGGGAAAGTGAGGAAAGAGAGAGAGAGGGGAGGTGAGGAAAGAGAGAGGGGTGAGGAAAGAGAGCGAGAGGGAAGGTGAGGAAAGAGAGGGAAGGTGAGGAAAGAGAGAGGGAAGGTGAGGAAAAAGAGAGGGAAGGTGAGGAAAGAGAGTGAAGGTGTGGAAAGAGAGGGAAGGTGAGGAAAGAGAGAGGGAAGGTGAGGAAAGAGAGAGAGAGGGGGAAGGTGTGGAAAGAGAGAGAGAGGGAAGGCGAGGAAAGAGAGAGAGAGAGAAGGAGAGGAAAGAGAGAGGGAAGGTGAGGAAAGAGAGGGGGAAGGTGAGGAAAGAGAGAGGGAAGGTGAGTAAAGAGAGAGAGGGGGAAGGTGAGGAAAGAGAGAGGGGGAAGGTGAGGAAAGTGAGTGAGAGGGAAGGTGAGCAAAGAGAGAGAGAGGGAAGGTGAGGAAAGAGAGAGAGGGAAGGTGAGGAAAGAGAGATGAGAGGGAAGGTAAGGAAAGAGAGAGGGAAGGTGAGGAAAGAGAGAGAGGGAAGGTGATGAAAGACAGAGAGGAAAGGTGATGAAAGAGAGAGAGGGATGGTGAGGATAGAGAGAGAGAGGGAAGGTGAGGAAAGAGAGAGAGGGAAGGTGAAGAAAGAGAGAGGGAAGGTGAGGAAAGAGAGAGAGAGCGGGAAGGTGAGGAAAGAGAGAGAGGGAAGGTGAGGTAAGAGAGAGGGAAGGTGAGGAAAGAGAGAGGGAAGGTGGGCAGAGAGAGAGGGTAGGTGAGCAGAGAGAGAGGGAAGGTGAGCAGAGAGAGAGGGATGGTGAGCAGAGAGCAAGGGAAGGTGGGCAGAGAGAGAGGGAAGGTGGGCAGAGAGAGAGGGAAGGTGGGCAGAGAGAGAGGAATGGTGAGTAGAGAGAGAGATGGAAGGTGAGTACAGAGAGAGAGTGAGGGATGCTGATGAGAGAGGGGGAAGGTGGGGTAAGAGAGAGAGAGGGAAGGTGAGGAAAGAGAGAGAGGGAAGGTGAGGAAAGAGAGAGGGAAGATGAGGAAAGAGAGAGGGAAGGTAAGGAAAGGGATAGAGAGAGGGAAGGTGAGGAAAGCGAGAGGGAAGGTGAGGAAAGAGAGAGGGAAGGTGAGGAAAGAGAGAGAGGGGGAAGGTGAGGAAAGAGAGAGGGAAGGTGAGTAAAGAGAGAGGGAAGGTGAGGAAAGAGAGAGAGGGAAGGTGAGGAAAGAGGGAGAGAGGGAAGGTAAGGAAAGAGAGGGGGAAGGTGAGGAAAGAGAGAGGGATGGTGAGGAAAGAGAGAAGGAAGGTGAGGAAAGAGAGAAGGAAGGTGAGGAAAGAGAGAGAGGGAAGGTGAGGAAAGAGAGAGAGGGAAGGTGAGGAAAGAGAGAGAGAGGGAAGGTGAGGAAAGAGAGAGAGAGGGAAGGTGAGGAAAGAGAGAGAGAGGGAAGGTGAGGAAAGAGAGAGAGAGGGAAGATGAGGAAAGAGAGAGAGAGGGAAGGTGAGGAAAGAGAGAGAGACGGAAGGTGATGAAAGAGAGAGAGGGGGAAGGTGAGGAAAGAGAGAGGGAAGGTGAGGAAAGAGAGAGGGAAGGTGAGGAAAGAGAGAGGGAAGGTGAGGAAAGAGAGAGAGGGAAGGTAAGGAAAGAGAGAGGGAAGGTGAGGAAAGAGAGAGGGAAGGTGGGCAGAGAGAGAGGGAAGGTGCACAGAGAGAGAGGGAAGGTGGGCAGAGAGAGAGGGAAGGTGAGGAAAGAGAGAGGGAAGGTGAGGAAAGAGAGAAGGAAGGTGAGGAAAGAGAGAGGGAAGGTGAGGAAAGAGAGAAGGAAGGTGAGGAAAGAGAGGGAGGTTGAGGAAAGAGAGGGGGAAGGTGAGGAAAGAGAGAGAGGGAAGGTGAGGAAAGAGAGGGAAGGTGAGGAAAAAGAGAGGGACGGTGAGGAAAGAGAGAAGGAAGGTGAGGAAAGAGAGGGAAGGTGAGGAAGGAGAAAGAGGGAAGGTGGGGAAAGAGAGAGAGGGAAGGTGAGGAAAGAGAGAGGGAAGGTGCGGAAAGAGAGAGAGGGAAGGTGAGGAAAGAGAGAAAGGGGGAAGGTGAGGAAAGAGAGAATGAATTTGAGGATAGAGAGAGAGGGAAGGTGAGGAAAGAGAGAGTGAAGGTGAGGAAAGAGAGAGATAGATAAGGTGAGGAAAGAGAGAGAGAGAGATGGTGAGGAAAGAGAGAGGGAAGGTGAGGAAAGAGAGAGGGAAGGTGAGGAAAGAGAGAGGGAAGGTGAGGAAAGAGCGGGAAGGTGAGGAAAGAGAGAGGGAAGGTGAGGAAAGAGAGGGAAGGTGAGGAAAGAGAGGGAAGGTGAGGAAAGAGAGAGGGAAGGTGAGGAAAGAGAGAGGGAAGGTGAGGAAAGAGAGAGGGAAGGTGAGGAAAGAGAGCGGGAAGGTGAGGAAAGAGAGGGAAGGTGAGGAAAGAGAGAGAGAGGGAAGGTGAGGAAAGAGAGAGGGAAGGTGAGGAAGAGAGAGAGAGGGAAGGTGAGGAAAGAGAGAGAGAGGGAAGGTGAGGAAAGAGAGAGAGAGGGAAGGTGAGGAAAGAGAGAGAGGGAAGGTGTGGAAAGAGAGAGGGAAGGTGAGGAAAGAGAGAGTGAAGGTGAGGAAAGAGAGAGGGACGGTGAGGAAAGAGAGAGGGAAGGTGACGAAAGAGAGAGAGGGAAGGTGAGGAAAGAGAGAGAGGGAAGGTGAGGAAAGAGAGAGAGGGGTAAGGTGAGGAAAGAGAGAGGGAAGGTGAGGAAAGAGAGGGAAGGTGAGGAAAGAGAGAGGGAAAGTGAGGAAAGAGAGAGAGAGGTAAGGTGAGGAAAGAGAGAGAGAGGGAAGGTGAGGAAAGGGAGAGGGAAGGTGAGGAAAGAGAGGGAAGGTGAGGAAAGAGAGAGAGAGGGAAGGTGAGGAAAGAGAGGGAGGGAAGATGATAGAGAGAGAGGGAAGGTGAGGAAAGAGAGAGAGAGGGAAGGTGAGGAAAGAGAGAGGGAAGGTGAGGAAAGAGAGAGGGAAGGTGAGGAAAGAGAGAGGGGGAAGGTGAGGAAAGGGAGATCGAGGGAAGATGAAGAAAGAGAGAGAGAGGGAAGGTGAGGGAAGGTGAGGAAAGAGAGAGGGAAGATGAGGAAAGAGAGATGGAAGGTGATGAAGGAGAGAGAGGGAAGGTGATGAAAGAGAGAGAGGGAATGTGATGAAAGAGAGAGAGGGAAGGTGATGAAATAGAGAGAGGGAAGGTGATGAAAAACAGAGAGGGAAGGTGATGAAAGAGAGAGAGGGAAGGTGAGGATAGTTAGAGAGAGGGAAGGTGAGGAAAGAGAGAGTGGGAAGGTGAGGAAAGAGAGGGAAGGTGAGGAGAGAGAGAGAGGGAAGGTGAGGAGAGAGGGAGGGAAGGTGAGGAAAGAGAGAGGGAAGGTGAGGAAAGAGAGCGGGAAGGTGAGGAAAGAAAGAGGGAAGGTGAGGTAAGAGAGAGAGGGAAGGTGAGGAAAGAGGGAAGGTGAGGAAAGAGAGGGAAGGTGAGGAAAGAGAGAGAGAGGGAAGGTGAGGAAAGAGAGAGAGAGGGAAGGTGAGGAAAGAGAGAGGGAAGGTGAGGAAAGAGAGAGGGAAGGTCAGGAAAGAGAGAGAGGGAAGGTGAAGAAAGAGAAAGAGGGAAGGTGAGGAAAGAGAGAGAGAGGGAAGGTGAGGGAAGAGAGAGAAGGTGAGGAGAGAGGGAAGGTTAGGAAAGAGAGAGAGAGAGGGAAGGTGAGGAAAGAGAGAGGGAAGGTCAGGAAAGAGAGAGAAAGAGGGAAGGTGAGGAAAGAGAGAGGGAAGGTGAGGAAAGAGAGAGAGGGAAGTTGAGGAAGGAGAGAGGGAAGGTAAGGAAAGAGAGAGAGAGGGAAGGTGAGGAAAGAGAGAGAGGGGGAAGGTGAGGAAAGAGAGAGAGGGAAGGTGAGGAAAGAGAGAGAGAGGGGGAAGGTGAGGAAAGAGAGAGGGAAGATGAGGAAAGAGAGAGGGAAGGTGAGGAAAGAGAGAGCGAGGGAAGGAGAGCAGAGAGAGAGAGCGAAGGTGGGCAGAGAGTGGGAGAGGGACGGTGGGCAGAGAGAGAGAGAGAGGGAAGTGAGCAGAGAGAGGGAAGGTCGGCAGAGAGAGAGAGGGAAGGTGGGCAGAGAGAGAGGGAAGGTGAGCAGAGAGAGGGAAGGTGAGCAGAGAATAGAGGGAAGGTGAGCAGAGAAGAGAGGGAAGCTGAGCAGAGAGAGAGGAAAGGTGAGCAGAGAGTGAGGGGAGGTGGGCAGAGAGAGAGGGAAGGTGGGCAGAGAGAGAGGGAAGGTGGGCAGAGAGAGGGAAGGTGGGCAGAGAGTGAGGGAAGGTCGGCAGTGAGGGAGAGAGGGAAGGTGGGCAGAGAGAGAGGGAAGGTGGGCAGAGAGAGAGGGAAGGTGGGCTGAGCAGAGAGAGGGAAGGTGAGCAGAGAGAGAGGGAACGTGGGCAGAGAGAGAGGGTAGGTTAGCAGAGAGAGAGCGAAGGTGATCAGAGAGACAGGGATGTTGAGCAGAGAGCGAGGGAAGGTGGGCAGAGAGAGAGGGAAGGTGGGCAGAGAGAGAGGGAAGGTGGGCAGAGAGAGGAAAGGTGAATAGAGAGAGAGATGGAAGGTGAGTACAGAGAGAGAGCGAGGGAAGGTGATGAGAGAGGGGGAAGGTGGGGTAAGAGAGAGAGAGGGAAGGTGAGGAAAGAGAGAGAGGGAAGGTGAGGATAGAGAGAGAGGGGGAGGTGTGGAAAGAGAGAGGGAAGGTGTGGAAAGAGAGAGGGAAGGTGAGGAAAGAGAGAGAGGGAAGGTGAGGAACGAGAGAGGGAAGGGAAGGAAAAGGAGAGAGGGAAGGTGAGGAAAGAGAGGGAAGGTGAGGAAAGAGAGATGAAGGTGAGGAAAGAGAGAGGGAAGGTGAGGAAAGAGAGAGGGAAGGTGAAGAAAGCGAAAGAGGGAAGGTGGTAGGAAAGAGAGAGGGAAGGTGAGGAGAGAGAGAGGGAAGGTGAGGAAAGAGAGAGAGGGAATGTGGGGAAAGAGAGAGGGAAGGTGAGGAAAGAGAGAAGTAAGGTGAGGAAAGCGAGAGTGGGAAGGTGAGGAAAGAGAAAGAGGGAAGGTGGCGAAAGAGAGAGAGGGAAGGTGAGGAAAGAGAGAGAGAGGGAAGGTGAGGAAAGAGAGAGAGGGAAGGTGAGGAAAGAGAGAGGGAAGGTGAGGAAAGAGAGAGAGGGAAGGTGAGGAATGAGAGAGGGAAGGTAAGGAAAAGGAGAGAGGGAAGGTGAGGAAAGAGAGAGGGAAGGTGAGGAAAGAGAGAGGGAAGGTGAGGAAAGAGAGGGAAGGTGAGGAAAGAGAGAGGGAAGGTGAGGAAAGAGAGAGGGAAGGTGTGGAGAGAGAGAGGGAAGGTGAGGAAAGAGAGAGAGGGAATGTGGGGAAAGAGAGAGGGAAGGTGAGGAAAGAGAGAAGTAAGGTGAGGAAAGCGAGAGAGGGAAGGTGAGGAAAGAGAAAGAGGGAAGGTGGCGAAAGAGAGTGAGGGAAGGTGAGGAAAGAGAGAGAGAGGGAAGGTGAGGAAAGAGAGAGAGTGAATGTGGGGAAAGAGAGAGGGAAGGTGAGCAAAGAGAGAGGGAATGTGAGGAAAGAGAGAGAGAGGGAAGGTGAGGAAAGAGAGAGAGGGGGAAGGTGAGGAAAGAGAGAGAGGGAAGGTGAGGAAAGAGAGAGAGGGGGAAGGTGAGGAAAGAGAGAGGGGGAAGGTGAGGAAAGAGAGAGGGAAGGTGAGGAAAGAGAGAGGGGGAAGGTGAGGAAAGAGAGAGGGAAGTTGAGGAAAGAGAGAGGGAAGTTGAGGAAAGAGAGAGGGAAGGTGAGGAGAGAGAGGGAAGGTGAGGAAGAGAGAGGGAAGGTGAGGAAAGAGAGAGTGAATGTGAGGAAAGAGGGAAGTAAGGTGAGGAAAGAGAAAGAGGGAAGGTGGTGAAAGAGAGAGAGGGAAGGTGAGGAAAGAGAGAGGGAAGGTGAGGAGAGAGAGGGAAGGTGAGGAGAGAGAGGGAAGGTGAGGAGAGAGAGGGAAGGTGAGGAGAGAGGGAAGGTGAGGAGAGAGAGGGAAGGTGAGGAGAGAGAGGGAAGGTGAGGAAAGAGGGAAGGTGAGGAGAGAGAGGGAAGGTGAGGAGAGAGAGGGAAGGTGAGGAAAGAGGGAAGGTGAGGAAAGAGGGAAGGTGGGGAAAGAGAGGGAAGGTGAGGAAAGAGAGAGAGAGGGAAGGTGAGGAAAGAGGAAGGTGAGGAAAGAGAGAGAGTGGGAAGGTGAGGAAAGAGAGAGGGGAGGTGAGGAAAGAGAGAGACGGAAGGTGAGGAAAGAGAGAGGGGAGGTGAGGAAAGAGAAAGAGGGAAGGTGAGGAAAGAGAGAGGGAAGGTGAGGAAAGTGAGAGGGAAGGTGAGGAAAGAGAGAGGGAAGGTGAGGAAAGAGAGAGGGAAGGTGGTGAAAGAGAGAGAGGGAAGGTGAGGAAGAGAGAGGGAAGGTGAGGAAAGAGAGGGAAGGTGAGGAAAGAGAGGGAAGGTGAGGAAAGAGAGAGGGAAGGTGAGGAAAGAGAGAGGGAAGGTGAGGAAAGAGAGCGGGAAGGTGAGGAAAGAGAGAGAGAGGGAAGGTGAGGAAAGAGAGAGGGAAGGTGAGGAAAGAGAGAGAGAGGGAAGGTGAGGAAAGAGAGAGAGAGGGAAGGTGAGGAAAGAGAGAGAGAGGGAAGGTGAGGAAAGAGAGAGAGGGAAGGTGTGGAAAGAGAGAGGGAAGGTGAGGAAAGAGAGGGAAGGTGAGGAAAGAGAGAGGGACGGTGAGGAAAGAGAGAGGGAAGGTGACGAAAGAGAGAGAGGGAAGGTGAGGAAAGAGAGAGAGGGAAGGTGAGGAAAGAGAGAGAGGGGTAAGGTGAGGAAAGAGAGAGGGAAGGTGAGGAAAGAGAGGGAAGGTGAGGAAAGAGAGAGGGAAAGTGAGGAAAGAGAGAGAGAGGTAAGGTGAGGAAAGAGAGAGAGAGGGAAGGTGAGGAAAGGGAGAGGGAAGGTGAGGAAAGAGAGGGAAGGTGAGGAAGAGAGAGGGAGGGAAGGTGAGGAAAGAGAGAGAGGGAAGATGATAGAGAGAGAGGGAAGGTGAGGAAAGAGAGAGAGAGGGAAGGTGAGGAAAGAGAGAGGGAAGGTGAGGAAAGAGAGAGGGAAGGTGAGGAAAGAGAGAGGGGGAAGGTGAGGAAAGGGAGATCGAGGGAAGATGAAGAAAGAGAGAGAGAGGAAGGTGAGGGAAGGTGAGGAAAGAGAGAGGGTTGATGAGGAAAGAGAGATGGAAGGTGATGAAGGAGAGAGAGGGAAGGTGATGAAAGAGAGAGAGGGAATGTGATGAAAGAGAGAGAGGGAAGGTGATGAAATAGAGAGAGGGAAGGTGATGAAAAACAGAGAGGGAAGGTGATGAAAGAGAGAGAGGGAAGGTGAGGATAGTTAGAGAGAGGGAAGGTGAGGAAAGAGAGAGAGGGAAGGTGAGGAAAGAGAGGGAAGGTGAGGATAGTTAGAGAGAGGGAAGGTGAGGAAAGAGAGAGAGGGAAGGTGAGGAAAGAGAGGGAAGGTGAGGAGAGAGAGAGAGGGAAGGTGAGGAAAGAGAGAGGGAAGGTGAGGAAAGAGAGAGGGAAGGTGAGGAAAGAGAGCGGGAAGGTGAGGAAAGAAAGAGGGAAGGTGAGGAAAGAGAGAGAGGGAAGGTGAGGAAAGAGGGAAGGTGAGGAAAGAGAGAGAGAGGGAAGGTGAGGAAAGAGAGAGAGAGGGAAGGTGAGGAAAGAGAGAGGGAAGGTGAGGAAAGAGAGAGGGAAGGTCAGGAAAGAGAGAGAGGGAAGGTGAAGAAAGAGAAAGAGGGAAGGTGAGGAAAGAGAGAGAGAGGGAAGGTGAGGGAAGAGAGAGAAGGTGAGGAGAGAGGGAAGGTTCGGAAAGAGAGAGAGAGAGGGAAGGTGAGGAAAGAGAGGGGGAAGGTCAGGAAAGAGAGAGAAAGAGGGAAGGTGAGGAAAGAGAGAGGGAAGGTGAGGAAAGAGAGAGAGGGAAGGTGAGGAAGGAGAGAGGGAAGGTAAGGAAAGAGAGAGAGAGGGAAGGTGAGGAAAGAGAGAGAGGGGGAAGGTGAGGAAAGAGAGAGAGGGAAGGTGAGGAAAGAGAGAGAGAGGGGGAAGGTGAGGAAAGAGATAGAGGGAAGATGAGGAAAGAGAGAGGGAAGGTGAGGAAAGAGAGAGCGAGGGAAGGAGAGCAGAGAGAGAGAGCGAAGGTGGGCAGAGTGGGGGAGAGGGACGGTGGGCAGAGAGAGAGAGAGAGGGAAGGTGAGCAGAGAGAGGGAAGGTCGGCAGAGAGAGAGGGAAGGTGGGCAGAGAGAGAGGGAAGGTGAGCAGAGAGAGGGAAGGTGAGCAGAGAATAGAGGGAAGGTGAGCAGAGAAGAGAGGGAAGCTGAGCAGAGAGAGAGGGAAGTTGAGCAGAGAGAGAGGGGAGGTGGGCAGAGAGAGAGGGAAGGTTGGCAGAGAGAGAGGGAAGGTGGGCAGAGAGATGGAAGGTGGGCAGAGAGTGAGGGAAAGTCGGCAGAGAGGGAGAGAGGGAAGGTGGGCAGAGAGAGAGGGAAGGTGGGCAGAGAGAGAGGGAAAGTGGGCTGAGCAGAGAGAGGGAAGGTGAGCAGAGAGAGAGGGAACGTGGGCAGAGAGAGAGGGGAGTTGAGCAGAGAGAGAGGGAAGGTGATCAGAGAGAGAGGGATGTTGAGCAGAGAGCGAGGGAAGGTGGGCAGAGAGAGAGGGAAGGTGGGCAGAGAGAGAGGGAAGGTGGGCAGAGAGAGGGAAGGTGGGCAGAGAGAGGAAAGGTGAATAGAGAGAGAGATGGAAGGTGAGTACAGAGAGAGAGCGAGGGAAGGTGATGAGAGAGGGGGAAGGTGGGGTAAGAGAGAGAGAGGGAAGGTGAGGAAAGAGAGAGAGGGAAGGTGAGGAAAGAGAGAGGGAAGGTAAGGAAAGAGAGCGGGAAGGTGAGGAAAGAAAAGGGGAAGGTGAGGAAAGAGAGAGAGGGAAGGTGAGGAAAGAGGGAAGGTGAGGAAAGAGAGGGAAGGTGAGGAAAGAGAGAGAGAGGGAAGGTGAGGAAAGAGAGAGGGAAGCTGAGGAAAGAGAGTGGGATGGTCAGGAAAGAGAGAGAGGGAAGGTGAAGAAAGAGAAAGAGGGAAGGTGAGGAAAGAGAGAGAGGGAAGTTGAGGGAAGAGAGAGAAGGTGAGGAGAGAGGGAAGGTTAGGAAAGAGAGAGAGAGAGGGAAGGTGAGGAAAGAGAGAGGGAAGGTCAGGAAAGAGAGAGAAAGAGGGAAGGTGAGGAAAGAGAGAGGGAAGGTGAGGAAAGAGAGAGAGGGAAGGTGAGGAAGGAGAGAGGGAAGGTAAGGAAAGAGAGAGAGAGGGAAGGTGAGGAAAGAGAGAGAGGGGGAAGGTGAGGAAAGAGAGAGAGGGAAGGTGAGGAAAGAGAGAGAGAGGGGGAAGGTGAGGAAAGAGAGAGAGGGAAGATGAGGAAAGAGAGAGGGAAGGTGAGGAAAGAGAGAGCGAGGGAAGGAGAGCAGAGAGAGAGAGCGAAGGTGGGCAGAGAGTGGGAGAGGGACGGTGGGCAGAGAGAGAGAGAGAGGGAAGGTGAGCAGAGAGAGGGAAGGTCGGCAGAGAGAGAGAGGGAAGGTGGGCAGAGAGAGAGGGAAGGTGAGCAGAGAGAGGGAAGGTGAGCAGAGAATAGAGGGAAGGTGAGCAGAGAAGAGAGGGAAGCTGAGCAGAGAGAGAGGAAAGGTGAGCAGAGAGAGAGGGGAGGTGGGCAGAGAGAGAGGGAAGGTGGGCAGAGAGAGAGGGAAGGTGGGCAGAGAGAGGGAAGGTGGGCAGAGAGTGAGGGAAGGTCGGCAGTGAGGGAGAGAGGGAAGGTGGGCAGAGAGAGAGGGAAGGTGGGCAGAGAGAGAGGGAAGGTGGGCTGAGCAGAGAGAGGGAAGGTGAGCAGAGAGAGAGGGAACGTGGGCAGAGACCATAACCAAATAAATGTGTACCTTAAACTTTCTGCCCAAACTACAGACACAAAAAAGGAACCCAGTAAGCTACATAAAATAAACCAGACATACAGATGGGCCCCAGACAGTGGAGATAAATTCATCACAGCACTAAATTCACCTGATCTCACAAGTAAAATTTCAAAATTTAAAGAAAATCTATATGAGATCACCAGAGATGGGGTAAACATGGCCATAGAGGATATAAATATGATCTTTCATGAGGCAGCTGTAAAAGCCGACCTCGTGAAACAGAAGAGGAAGAGTCACAAAAGACAAAATAAAAATAAGAAATGGTTTGACCACGAATGCAAAAATGCCAGAAAAGACCTGAGAAAAATATCAAACCAAAAGCATCGCCAACCAAACAATCCGGACCTACGTACTAGATACAATGAAACCCTCAAAAGATATAAACACACCATTAGGAACAAAACACAAAACTATACCCACAAAATACTAGAAGAAATTGAAAACTCCACCAACCCAAAACAATTCTGGGAAATGTGGAATAACCTGAGTACAACACAATTGCAAGCATTACCAATCCAAGATGGCGACATCTGGAGAACACATTTTGAAAACCTCTACAAAGACATCCCAATAAACGAAACAAACCCAAGTCAACATCAGGTCACAGAAAACCTCCACACATTAGAAGCAACAATCAAAGACAACCAAAACCCTCTAGACTCCCCAATCACATGGAAAGAAATGGCCACAAAAACAAAATCTCTCCACCTAAAGAAAGCCTGTGGCCCAGACAACATCAAAAATGAAATGCTCAAGTTCAGCAATATGGAGATGCAGGGTGCGGTACTCAAATTATTCAACATCATATTACGTTCAGGCTGTTTTCCCGATATCTGGTGCCAAGGACTAATCTCCCCCATATATAAAAGCGGAAACAAATCAGACCCAAATAACTACCGCGGCATCTGTGTCAACAGTTGTCTAGGGAAGTTATTCTGCAGTATTCTAAATAGTAGATTACTTGATTTTCTTAACAAACATAATATCCTCAGAAAAAACCAAATAGGCTTTCTTCCAAAACACCGCACCGCCGACCATATCTATACCCTTCACACCCTCATTGAAAAACATATACACCAAACAAAAAATGGGAAAATATTCGCCTGTTTCATCGACTTCAAGAAAGCCTTTGACTCTATATGGCACGAAGGGCTCTATTATAAACTTCTTCAATGTGGAATAGGGGGCAAAGTCTATGACCTTATTAAATCAATGTATCTGAAAAACAAATGCGGGGTCAAAATTGCAGACAAACGCACCGATTTCTTCACCCAGAGAAGAGGCGTCCGGCAGGGCTGCAATTTGAGCCCGACCCTGTTCAACATATACATAAATGAATTAGCAGACATGCTGGAGCAAAGCGAGTCACCAGGTCTCCGTCTCCTAGATGGAGAAGTGAAATCCCTGTTCTATGCGGACGACCTGGTTCTGCTGTCTCCCACAGAACAGGGATTACAGCAACAACTAGACCTACTCGACAAATACTGCCAAAATTGGGCTCTAACAGTAAATCTAAAGAAAACCAACATCATGATTTTTCAAAAAAGGCCCAGATGTCAGGAAAACAAATACCAGTTTACCCTCAGTGATACCACTATAGGACACACTATGAGCTACACCTACCTTGGTCTAACTATTACAGCATCAGGGAGCTTCAGCATAGCAGTGAATGCACTAAAAGAAAAAGCCCGAAGAGCCCTATATGCAATAAAAAGAAAATTCTACAACATCCAAATCCCAATCAAAATCTGGCTCAAAATATTTGACAGCATAATCCTGCCCATTGCACTGTACGGTAGTGAAGTATGGGGCCCGCTAAATCACCAAAGCTACACTAAATGGGAAAAACATACAATAGAAGCCCTACATGCAGAATTCTGCCGAAGCATCCTTCGCACCCAAAGGAAAACGCCAACAAATGCATGCAGAGCCGAACTAGGCAGATACCCACTGATAATAAACATCCAAAAACGAGCACTAAACTTCCTAAATCACCTCAAATCTAGCTCCCCAGACACCCTTCATTTCAAAGCCTTTCAGACCCAAGAGCTAAACCCAGAAAAGAGTCCCCTGAGTCAGCTGCTACGGAAACTAAGTACTCAGCCGGACCCTGACCAGCCCCAGACCAACACAGCCGCCCAAACACCAATCCGAGTGAACCAAATCATTAAAAAATGCAAAGAAACCTACCTGGAACATTGGAACAAAATAACCGAAAGCCAAAGCAGATTAGAATGTTACCGGGCCCTAAAAAGAGAATATAAACTGGCAGACTACCTCACGACCATCAGAGACACAAAACAGAGACAGACCCTCACCAGGTACAGACTAAGCGACCACCAACTGGAAATTGAAAAAGGCAGATACAAGAAATCCTGGCAGCCTAGAGAGAATAGAATATGCGATCAATGTCTGGCTGGCGAGGTTGAAACAGAAATGCATTTCCTCCTAAAATGCGAAAAATTCAACACATCAAGAAACATATTATTCAACAAGCTAAGCCAAACAACCCCAGATTTCAAGGAATTGGATGATCTGTCAAAATTGAGATTAGTCCTAGGAGAAGGAGACAGACCATACCTTGGGGCCAAATATGTAACAACATGTCACAACCTGAGGACTGTTTAAAATTAATATTGAACGTACCAAATGAAGTACAAAGACTGTTTAAAATTAATATTGTTTAAAAGTAATATTGTATGTACCCAACAAATGTCAAATCGATTGACACCTACAGAATGTTGGAAAACTGTACCTTTTTGCTATGTAAGCTTTGGCAATATGGTTCTCTGTAAACTTTCATGCCAATAAAGCATTTTAATTGGAATAATTAATAATTGGGTAGGTTAGCAGAGAGAGAGCGAAGGTGATCAGAGAGACAGGGATGTTGAGCAGAGAGCGAGGGAAGGTGGGCAGAGAGAGAGGGAAGGTGGGCAGAGAGAGAGGGAAGGTGGGCAGAGAGAGGGAAGGTGAGGAAAGAGAGAGAGGGAAGGTGAGGAATGAGAGAGGGAAGGTAAGGAAAAGGAGAGAGGGAAGGTGAGGAAAGAGAGAGGGAAGGTGAGGAAAGAGAGAGGGAAGGTGAGGAAAGAGAGGGAAGGTGAGGAAAGAGAGAGGGAAGGTGAGGAAAGAGAGAGGGAAGGTGAGGAAAGAGAGAAGTAAGGTGAGGAGAGCGAGAGAGGGAAGGTGAGGAAAGAGAAAGAGGGAAGGTGGTGAAAGAGAGAGAGGGAAGGTGAGGAAAGAGAGAGGGAAGGTGTGGAGAGAGAGAGGGAAGGTGAGGAAAGAGAGAGAGGGAATGTGGGGAAAGAGAGAGGGAAGGTGAGGAAAGAGAGAAGTAAGGTGAGGAAAGCGAGAGAGGGAAGGTGAGGAAAGAGAAAGAGGGAAGGTGGCGAAAGAGAGTGAGGGAAGGTGAGGAAAGAGAGAGAGAGGGAAGGTGAGGAAAGAGAGAGAGGGAATGTGGGGAAAGAGAGAGGGAAGGTGAGGAAAGAGAGAGGGAATGTGAGGAAAGAGAGAGAGAGGGAAGGTGAGGAAAGAGAGAGAGGGGGAAGGTGAGGAAAGAGAGAGAGGGAAGGTGAGGAAAGAGAGAGAGGGGGAAGGTGAGGAAAGAGAGAGGGGGAAGGTGAGGAAAGAGAGAGGGAAGGTGAGGAAAGAGAGAGGGAAGTTGAGGAAAGAGAGAGGGAAGGTGAGGAAAGAGAGAGGGAAGGTGAGGAAAGAGAGAGTGAATGTGAGGAAAGAGGGAAGTATGGTGAGGAAAGAGAAAGAGGAAGGTGGTGAAAGAGAGAGGGAAGGTGAGGAGAGAGAGGGAAGGTGAGGAGAGAGAGGGAAGGTGAGGAGAGAGAGGGAAGGTGAGGAGAGAGGGAAGGTGAGGAGAGAGAGGGAAGGTGAGGAGAGAGAGGGAAGGTGAGGAAAGAGGGAAGGTGAGGAGAGAGAGGGAAGGTGAGGAGAGAGAGGAAGGTGAGGAAAGAGAGAGAGGGAAGGTGAGGAAAGAGAGAGAGAGGGAAGGTGAGGAAAGAGAGAGGGAAGGTGAGGAAAGAGAGAGAGTGGGAAGGTGAGGAAAGAGAGAGGGGAGGTGAGGAAAGAGAGAGACGGAAGGTGAGGAAAGAGAGAGGGGAGGTGAGGAAAGAGAAAGAGGGAAGGTGAGGAAAGAGAGAGGGAAGGTGAGGAAAGAGAGAGGGAAGGTGAGGAAAGAGAGAGGGAAGGTGGTGAAAGAGAGAGAGGGAAGGTGAGGAAAGAGAGAGGGAAGGTGAGGAGAGAGAGAGGGAAGGTGAGGAAAGAGAGAGTGGGAATGTGGGAAAGAGAGAGGGAAGGTGAGGAAAGAGAGAAGTAAGGTGAGGAGAGCGAGAGAGGGAAGGTGAGGAAAGAGAAAGAGGGAAGGTGGTGAAAGAGAGAGAGGGAAGGTGAGGAAAGAGAGAGAGGGGGAAGGTGAGGAAAGAGAGAGAGGGAATGTGGGGAAAGAGAGAGGGAAGGTGAGGAAAGAGAGAAGTAAGGTGAGGAAAGCGAGAGAGGGAAGGTGAGGAAAGAGAAAGAGGGAAGTTGGTGAAAGAGAGAGAGGAAGGTGAGGAAAGAGAGAGAGAGGGAAGGTGAGGAAAGAGAGAGAGGGAGGTGAGGAAAGAGAGAGGGAAGGTGAGGAAAGAGAGAGAGGGAAGGTGAGGAACGAGAGAGGGAATGTAAGGAAAAGGAGAGAGGGAAGGTGAGGAAAGAGAGAGGGAAGGTGAGGAAAGAGAGAGGAAGGCGAGGAAAGAGAGAGGGAAGGTTAGGAAAGAGAGAGGAAGGTGAGGAAAGAGAGAGGGAAGGTGAGGAAGAGAGAAGTAAGGTGAGGAGAGCGAGAGAGGAAGGTGAGGAAAGAGAAAGAGGGAAGCTGGTGAAAGAGAGAGAGGGAAGGTGAGGAAAGAGAGAGGGAAGGTGAGGAGAGAGAGGGAAGGTGAGGAAAGAGAGAGAGGGAATGTGGGGAAAGAGAGAGGGAAGGTGAGGAAAGAGAGAAGTAAGGTGAGGAAAGTGAGAGTGGGAAGGTGAGGAAAGAGAAAGAGGGAAGGTGGCGAAAGAGAGAGAGGGAAGGTGAGGAAAGAGAGAGAGAGGGAAGGTGAGGAAAGAGAGAGAGAGGGAAGGTGAGGAAAGAGAGAGAGGGGGAAGGTGAGGAAAGAGAGAGAGGGAAGGTGAGGAAAGAGAGAGAGGGGGAAGGTGAGGAAAGAGAGAGGGGGAAGGTGAGGAAAGAGAGAGGGAAGGTGAGGAAAGAGAGAGGGAAGTTGAGGAAAGAGAGAGGGAAGGTGAGGAGAGAGAGGGAAGGTGAGGAAAGAGAGAGGGAAGGTGAGGAAAGAGAGAGTGAATGTGAGGAAAGAGGGAAGTATGGTGAGGAAAGAGAAAGAGGGAAGGTGGTGAAAGAGAGAGGGAAGGTGATGAGAGAGAGGGAAGGTGAGGAGAGAGAGGGAAGGTGAGGAGAGAGAGGGAAGGTGAGGAGAGAGGAAGGTGAGGAGAGAGAGGGAAGGTGAGGAGAGAGGGAAGGTGAGGAAAGAGGGAAGGTGAGGAGAGAGAGGGAAGGTGAGGAGAGAGAGGGAAGGTGAGGAAAGAGAGAGAGGGAAGGTGAGGAAAGAGAGAGAGAGGGAAGGTGAGGAAAGAGAGAGGTTAGGTGAGGAAGAGAGAGAGTGGAAGGTGAGGAAAGAGAGAGGGGAGGTGAGGAAAGAGAGAGACGGAAGGTGAGGAAAGAGAGAGGGAGGTGAGGAAAGAGAAGAGGGAAGGTGAGGAAAGAGAGAGGGAAGGTGAGGAAAGAGAGAGGGAAGGTGAGGAAAGAGAGAGGGAAGGTGGTGAAAGAGAGAGGGGGAAGGTGAGGAAAGAGAGAGGGAAGGTGAGGAGAGAGAGAGGGAAGGTGAGGAAAGAGAGAGTGGGAATGTGGGGAAAGAGAGAGGGAAGGTGAGGAAAGAGAGAAGTAAGGTGAGGAGAGCGAGAGAGGGAAGGTGAGGAAAGAGAAAGAGGAAGGTGGTGAAAGAGAGAGAGGGAAGGTGAGGAAAGAGAGAGAGGGGAAGGTGAGGAAAGAGAGAGGGAATGTGGGGAAAGAGAGAGGGAAGGTGAGGAAAGAGAGAAGTAAGGTGAGGAAAGCGAGAGAGGAAGGTGAGGAAAGAGAAAGAGGGAAGTTGGTGAAAGAGAGAGAGGGAAGGTGAGGAAAGAGAGAGAGAGGGAAGGTGAGGAAAGAGAGAGAGGGAGGTGAGGAAAGAGAGAGGGAAGGTGAGGAAAGAGAGAGAGGGAAGGTGAGGAACGAGAGAGGGAATGTAAGGAAAAGGAGAGAGGGAAGGTGAGGAAAGAGAGAGGGAAGGTGAGGAAAGAGAGAGGGAAGGCGAGGAAAGAGAGAGGGAAGGTTAGGAAAGAGAGAGGGAAGGTGAGGAAAGAGAGAGGGAAGGTGAGGAAAGAGAGAAGTAAGGTGAGGAGAGCGAGAGAGGGAAGGTGAGGAAAGAGAAAGAGGGAAGCTGGTGAAAGAGAGAGAGGGAAGGTGAGGAAAGAGAGAGGGAAGGTGAGGAGAGAGAGGAAGGTGAGGAAAGAGAGAGAGGGAATGTGGGAAAGAGAGAGGGAAGGTGAGGAAAGAGAGAAGTAAGGTGAGGAAAGTGAGAGTGGGAAGGTGAGGAAAGAGAAAGAGGGAAGGTGGCGAAAGAGAGAGAGGAAGGTGAGGAAAGAGAGAGAGAGGGAAGGTGAGGAAAGAGAGAGAGGAATGTGGAGAAGAGAGAGGGACGTTGAGGAAAGAGAGAGGGATTGTGAGGAAAGAGAGAGAGAGGGAAGGTGAGGAAAGAGAGAGAGGGGAAGGTGAGGAAAGAGAGAGAGAGGGAAGGTGAGGAAATAGAGAGAGGGGAAGGTGAGGAAAGAGAGAGGGGAAGGTAAGGCAAGAGAGAGGGAAGGTGAGGAAAGAGAGAGAGGGAAGGTGAGGAGAGAGAGGAAGGTGAGGAAAGAGAGAGGAAGGTGAGGAAAGAGATAGGGAATGTGAGGAAAGAGAGAAGTAAGGTGAGGAGAGCGAGAGAGGGAAGGTGAGGAAAGAGAAAGAGGGAAGGTGGTGAAAGAGAGAGAGGGAAGGTGAGGAAAGAGAGAGGAAGGTGAGGAAAGAGAGAGGGAAGGTGAGGAGAGAGAGGGAAGGTGAGGAGAGAGAGGGAAGGTGAGGAGAGAGGAAGGTGAGGAGAGAGAGGAAGGTGAGGAGAGAGAGGGAAGGTGAGGAAAGAGGAAGGTGAGGAAAGAGAGGGAGGTGAGGAAAGAGAGAGAGGGAAGGTGAGGAAAGAGAGAGAGGGAAGGTGAGGAAAGAGAGAGAGAGGGAAGGTGAGGAAAGAGAGAGAGAGGGAAGGTGAGGAAAGAGAGAGGAAGGTGAGGAAAGAGAGAGAGTGGGAAGTGAGGAAAGAGAGAGGGAGGGAGGAAAGAGAGAGGGAAGGTGAGGAAAGAGAGACAGAGGGGGAAGGTGAGGAAAGAGAGAGGAAGGTGAGGAAAGAGAGAGAGGGAAGGTGAGGAAAGAGAGAGGGAAGGTGAGGAGAGAGAGAGGGAAGGTGAGGAAAGAGAGAAGTAAGGTGAGGAGAGCGCGAGAGGGAAGGTGAGGAAAGAGATAGAGGGATGGTGAGGAAAGAGAGAGGGAAGGTGAGGAGAGAGAGAGGGAAGGTGAGGAAAGGAGAGAGGGGAAGGTGAGGAAAGAGAGAGAGAGGAAGGTAAGGAAAGAGAGAGAGGGGGAAGATGAGGAAAGAGAGAGGGGGAGGTGAGGAAAGAGAGAGGGGGAAGGTGAGGAAAGAGAGAGGGAAGGTGAGTAAAGAGAGAGGGAAGGTGAGGAAAGAGAGAGGGAAGGTGAGGAAAGAGAGAGAGGGAAGGTGAGGAAAGAGAGAGGGAAGGTGAGGAAAGAGAGGGAAGGTGAGGAAAGAGAGGGAATGTGAGGAAAGAGAGAGAGGGAAGGTGAGGAAAGAGAGAGGGAAGGTGAGGAAAGAGAGAGGGAAGGTGAGGAAAGAGAGAGGGGAGGTGAGGAAAGAGAGAGAGGGGTGGTGAGGAAAGAGAGAGAGAGGAAGGTGAGTAAAGAGAGGAAGGTGAGGAAAGAGTGAGAGAGGAAGGTGAGGAAAGAGGGAGAGAGGGAAGGTGAGGAAGAGAGGGACAGTGAGAAATAGAGAGAGAGAGGGCGAGGAAAGGTGGGCAGAGAGAGAGAGAGGGAATGTGAGCAGAGAGAGAGAGGAAGGTCGGCAGAGAGAGAGAGAGGGAAGGTGGGCATAGAGAGAGAGAGAGGGAAGGTGGGCAGAGAGAGAGAGAGAGGAAGGTGAGCAGAGAGACAGGGGAGGTGAGCATAGAGAGGGAAGGTGGGCAGAGAGAGAGGGAAGGTGAGCAGAGAAGAGAGGAAGGTGAGCAGAGAACAGAGGGAAGGTGAGCAGAGAACAGAGGGAAGCTGAGCAGAGAGAGGGAAGGTGAGCAGAGAGAGAGAGGGAAGGTCGGCAGAGAGAGAGAGAGGGAAGGTGGGCATAGAGAGAGAGAGAGGGAAGGTGGGCAGAGAGAGAGAGAGAGGGAAGGTGAGCAGAGAGACAGGGGAGGTGAGCATAGAGAGGCAGGTGGGCAGAGAGAGAGGAAGGTGAGCAGAGAAGAGAGGAAGGTGAGCAGAGAAGAGAGGGAAGGTGAGCAGAGAACAGAGGGAAGGTGAGCAGAGAACAGAGGGAAGCTGAGCAGAGAGAGGGAAGGTGAGCAGAGAGAGAGGGGAGGTGAGCAGAGAGAGAGGGAAGATCAGCAGAGAGAGAGGGAAGGTGGGCAGAGAGAGAGAGGGAAGGTGGCAGAGAGAGAGAGAGAGGGAAGGTGGGCAGAGAGAGAAAGGGTGAGCAGAGAAAGAGGGAGGTGGGCAGAGAGAGAAGGAAGGTGGGCAGAGAGAGAGGGAAGGTGGGCAGAGAGAGAGATGGAAGGTGAGTCGAGAGAGAGAGTGAGGGAAGGTGATGAGAGAGGGGGAAGGTGGGGTAAGTGAGAGAGAGGGGGAAGTTGGGGAAAGATAGCTGAGGAAAGAGAAAGGGAGGGAATGTGAGCAGAGAAAGGGGGAAGTGAGGCAAGAGAGAGGGAAGGTGAGGCAAGAGAGAGGGAAGGTGAGGAAAGAGAGAGGGAAGGTGAGGAAAGAGAGAGGGAAGGTGAGGAAAGAGAGAGAGGGAAGGTGAGGAGAGACAGGGAAGGTGGGGAAAGAGAGAGAGGGAAGGTGAGAAGAGAGAGAGAGGAAGGTGAGGAAAGAGAGAGAGAGGGAAGGTGAGGAAAGAGAGAGAGGGAAGGTGAGGAAAGAGAGAGGGAAGGTGAGGAAAGAGAGAGCGAGGGAAGGTGATGAGAGAGGGGAAGGTGGGGTAAGTGAGAGAGGGGGAAGTTGGGAAAGAGAGGTGAGGAAAAAGAGAGGAGGGAATGTGAGCACATAGAGAAGGAATGTGAGCAGCGAGGGGAAGGTGAGGAAAGAGAGAGGGAGAGAGAGGGAATGTGAGCAGAGAGAGAGGGAAGGTGAGGAGAGAGAGAGGGAAGGTGAGGAAAGAGAGAGAGGGAATGTGGGAAAGGGAGAGGGAAGGTGAGGAAAGAGAGAGGGAAGGTGAGGAAAGAGAGAGGGAAGGTGAGGAAAGAGAGAGGGAAGGTAAAGAAAGAGAGAGGGAAGGTGAGGAAAGAGAGAGGGAAGGTGAGGAGAGAGAGAAGTAAGGTGAGGAGAGCGAGAGTGAATGTGGGGAAAGAGAGAGGGAATGTGAGGAAAGAGAGAAGTAAGGTGAGGAAAGCGAGAGAGGGAAGGTGAGGAAAGAGAAAGAGGGAAGGTGGCGAAAGAGAGAGAGGGAAGGTGAGGAAAGAGAGAGAGAGGGAAGGTGAGGAAAGAGAGAGAGGAATGTGGGAAAGAGAGAGGACGGTGAGGAAAGAGAGAGGGAATGTGAGGAAAGAGAGAGAGAGGGAAGGTGAGGAAAGAGAGAGAGGGGGAAGGTGAGGAAAGAGAGAGAGAGGGAAGGTGAGGAAAGAGAGAGGGGGAAGGTGAGGAAAGAGAGAGGGAAGGTGAGGAAAGAGAGAGGGAAGGTGAGGAAAGAGATAGGGAATGTGAGGAAAGAGAGAAGTAAGGTGAGGAGAGTGAGAGAGGGAAGGTGAGGAAAGAGAGAGAGGGAAGGTGAGGAAAGGAGAGGGAAGGTGAGGAAAGAGAGAGGGAAGGTGAGGAAAGAGAGAGAGGGGGAAGGTGAGGAAAGAGAGAGTGAGGGAAGGTGAGGAAAGAGAGAGGGAAGGTGAGGAAAGAGAGAGGGAAGGTGAGGAAAGAGAGGGAAGGTGAGGAAAGAGAGCGAGAGGGATGGTGAGGAAAGAGAGAGGGAAGGTGAGGAAAGAGAGAGAGGGAAGGTGAGGAAAGAGAGAGAGGGAAGGTGAGGAAAGAGAGAGAGGAAGGTGAGGAAAGGAGAGGGAAGGTGAGGAAAGAGAGAGGGAAGGTGAGGAAAGAGAGAGAGGGAAGGTGAGGAAAGAGAGAGGGAAGGTGAGGAAAGAGAGAGAGGGGAAGGTGAGGAAAGAGAGAGTGAGGAAAGAGAGAGGGAAGGTGAGGAAAGAGAGAGAGGGAAGGTGAGGAAAGAGGAGAGAGGGAAGGTGAGGAATGAGAGAGAGAGGGAAGGTGAGGAAAGAGAGAGAGGGAACGTGAGGAAAGAGAGAGGGAGGGTGAGGAAAGAGAGAGAGGGAAGGTGAGGAAAGAGAGAGAGGGAAGGTGACGAAAGAGAAAGAGGAAGGTGAGGAAAGAGAGAGAGGGAAGGTGAGGAAAGAGAGAGAGAGGGAAGGTAAGGAAAGAGAGAGGGAAGGTGAGGAAAGAGAGAAAGAGGGAAGGTGAGGAAAGAGAGGGATAGGGAAGGTGAGGAAAGAGAGAGGGAAGGTGAGGAAAGAAGAGGGAAGGTGAGGAAAGACAGAGAGAGGGAAGGTGAGCAAGAGATAGAGAGAGGGGGAAGGTGAGGAAAGAGAGAGAGGGAAGGTGAGGAAAGAGAGAGAGAGGAAGGTGAGGAAAGAGAGGGAAGGTGAGGAAAAGAGAGAGAGGAAGGTGAGGAAAGAGAGAGGGAAGGTGAGGGAAGTGAGTGGGAATGTGAGGAACGTGAGAGGGAAGGGGTGGTGAGAGAGTGGGGTTGGGGTGGAAAGAGAGAGGAAGGGGATGAAGAGTGAGAGTGGTAGGGGAGGAATGTGAGAGGGAAGGTGGTAAGAGTGAGAGGTAGGTGAGGAAGAGAGAGGGTTAGGGTGGTACGTGTGAGGGTAGGGGTGGTTGTGAGAGTGGGGTTGGGAGGAAGAGTGTGGTGGTGTGAGTAGAGAGAGAGGGAAGGTGAGAAGAGAGAGGTGGTGAGGATGAGTGAGAGGGGATGGGGAGGTATGAGAGTGAGAGAGTTGGGGAGGATAGTGTGAGTGGGGTTGGGGTGGTAAGTGTGTGGGGGTTGGTTGGTAGAGTGTGGGGTAGGTGTGCGAGGGTATGGTGGATAGAGTGGGTAGGGGTGGTTAGAGAGTGGCATGGGGAGGTTTGTGTGTGGGAGTGGGTTGGGAGACTGTGTGTGAGGTTTGGGGGGATGTGAAGCGCACGGGGACGACGAGCGGGGGGGGGGGGAGTGTGTGAGGAAATCAGGGACGCGAGACGGAGCTCCGGCACGCGATCGCGAGAGGGACGATATGGGAAGCGCGAGGGCGATAAGGAACAGAGAGGGAAGATAGGGAACGAGAGAGATAAGGAAAAAGAGAGAGGGACAGGTAAGGAAAAGAGAGAGGGAAGCTAAGGAAGAGAGAGAGAGGGAAGATAAGGAGAGAGCAGCGAGAGAGGGAAGATAAGGAAAGCGAGAGCGCGAGGGCAGCTAAGGCAAGAGCGAGGGAAGATAAGGAAGCGAGACGAAGACGGGATGCTCAGGACAAGAGAGAGGGAAGATCAGGAAACAGAGAGAGAGTGAAGATAAGGAAAGAGAGAGGG